>NC_044506.1:8024450-8079450 GCF_902362185.1 Chanos chanos | reverse complement strand
TTTTTTGTTTGTTTGTTTGTCTTGTCTATTTGAGTTTTTATTCGATTAATACTTAACATAATCTTTTTTAAAAAAAATATATATATATATATTATTGTTATTTTTTAAACCAAACTTAAATATCTGTAGTTACACATGGCTAATTATGACTCACTAAATTGAAATGCATGGCAAGTCACCTTGACAGAATAACACAGTTTCTTTAAAAGCTGCCACAGTAGAAAAAGAGAACATAATGAATTAAAGCTCAATTAGCATGCTGCCTGAAGCTGAAACAAGACTCTGTGAAAGCCCCACACTGACAGGGGTGGGGGTGGGGGGGGGGGTGGGATGGGTGGCGATGGTTGGGGGGGGTGGTTAGAGGTTGGCCTGCTGGCAGTTATAATTGTCATGACAACTCTGGTCCGACAAATGTTGCTCTTTTTATGGTTCATCCTCTTCTTGACAACCATATGGCCTGTGCGTAAGATGGATTGCTACGGCTTTCAGGGTCAGGATCCCCTGGGACATGCGCATCAGAAGGGCTCGACAAAGGGAAAACGCCGGGGCATGTTTAAAGCCTTCGTCCTGCAAAGTGAGCCGCAGGCATCTTCTCTGAGTCATTTGCTTTTCCCATTCCGTCAGATTCGTTTTCCTTTTTTTCTCGGCTTTGCGAAGACACGCAGCGCATCCAGTCTCAGCCTCTGCAAGACAATGAGTCAGAGGAACTGTCCATTTGTTCCCCCTTTGGACCATGCCCTCCATCCCCTCTCTTCCATACTAATGCTGGGAAAATCAAAGGCAGAACCAGTTCCAATAACCTTCAATTGAGAACCCAGGGTAAATAGCCCAAATGACAGTTGAAGTAATGCTTATTGGTCTGTATTTATACATCTTGCTAGACCACCACTTACCAGTGAGCGAAAAAAAAACCATAGTTTCCCAATATTTGCTAGCGTATGTGACATAACATATGACAGAGTTGTTTTCTAATGTGAATGTCACGCTACAGGGGACGTTATTCACGTAATTTAATTACCGCAGATGGATAGACCCAAATTAATATGAGCAGTGCTCAGGATTTCTCATTAAATCAGTACACCAAGAACGTGAATGAAAAAATATTTTATGGCATGTGTAATTTTTTGAGCTATGTAATCAAATGAGCTATGTTTATTTGACAGATTCCAACTAGGTTACGATTCGAGCTCCTAGGGGCTCTGTTGTTTCAGCGTGGATTTGAGTTGCAAGTGAGACACGAGGGATTCGATGCGGTTCGGTGCGCTCTCACGTAAAACTTTCATGTGCTGTGTTACGGATGGATGAGAAAGTGTGATAACCACGGCTTGTTCAGCGCCTTTAGGTCACCGGTGTTCTCGCGCTTGTGCGCTTTCCGGCGCACTGGCGCTTACTTTTTGCTCTTCCAGACATATTCTCATTGTGTTATCACCAAAGGTGGAATAACCTCACAAACATTGTCATTATAGGTTTAAAATGATCTCAGAAAACATACAAATCTTGTGGGAAGGGTATTAAAGTATAATTTGATACTGAAACGACAAACATTAATTGGAAATATGAAAAGAACTTAACCACAGGGTCTTCTGTTTCGTTGGGATTACTGAGGTACGTATTCCAGGGAATTTCACGGGGAAAAATGGAACGAGATCACAGCAAAAATCACATAGAAAGAACATTGCTGTTACTTTATTTAAAACAGTTAACAGAGACAACTTCTTACCTCACCACACCATACATTACAAGGATGTTCCCAAGCAGTCCAACTACGCATATCACAGAGTAGAGAGCCGTGATGGAGATGGCCATAATGATCCCTGCTGGGCTCTTAACGGGGTTTTGCTCTGTGTAATTTCTACCGTCTGGCACGAATCCCATCGCATCGTCCGGGAAGGTAACATTGAAAGGGATCACGGAGTAAAGATCGGACAGATCAGCACCAGGTGCACTGGACGGCTCCATTGCTCCAAGACGCGCGCTGTGGTAGCTGTTCGCTCGCTGTGGTTCTGAAAAGTTGTTCGCGCACCAAACGGGACGGCGCTCAAACTAGTCGACTCAAAAAAAGATTTAAAACACTACCTGTAGAGATATATAACTGATGTATGGACAAAATTCCGAGACTGAGCCAATAAGAGGAAGATAAATGTAGCCTAGAGTATGGAAACGTTCCCGCCCCTCAGTTGTTGTCCTGAGGACACTTCTCAAAAGTGTGGTAAAAAACCAAGAGCATTGCTCAACAGTGTTTTACAATGTGGAGGCGACTGCGGTGGTGATCGTGCTGCTACTCGCTCTGTCTCTCTGATCTACGCGTCTCCTACTGGTGCTTTCTAAAAAAAAAAAAAACCACACAACTCGTCGACGTCAAGCCAGCGTCGTTGGCTCCTAAAACATATGGAATAGTTCAACTAGAGTACGAAATCTCTATCGTTATTTATCCCCGAAAAAATAGGGAAGTTAGATCAGAGGAAACGACCTGCTTGAGCAAGCAACAAATTTATACTAAACTAATTTATAATACAATTGTCCACACACAAGGAGCCTAAGGCAAGGCTGATGAAAATGAAGAAGATCATCAATGCTTACGACAAATGAATGACCTTGTAATGTCAAATGACAGCTGTGCTTGCTGTGACTTCAAAAGTACATCATATGAAATCGTCCATGAAATATAAATGCTACTGACTAGATTCGTGAACATATGGCTACTTGCACCGTCTTTCTATCAGTACTTTGATCTTGCTAGCTTGCCATCTTTCACAGAGTGCCAGATCCTAAACTTATTCTTATGTAACGTCTTTGAAAATAAGAACCAAACATTTTGTATCATTACTTCTGTTGATGTTGCTTTCATTTCTTGCAACTTCTATCTGCAATGTATTCGGTGGAGTTATTTAAGATCTATGTGCCTTCATTGCATTTCTCCTTATTCCTTATTCTCCTTTTCTTTTTTCAAAAAATCTTTTAGCCATTGGATTAGGTTCAGGTTTCCTGCTGATGTATTAAATGCAGAGCTGGAGAAATTCTGGAGACTTCATACAAGAGATAACATACAAAAATGGACACCCTTCCCCCCAGCCCCCCACCCCCCACCACACTCACTGTTCTAAAGGTGACAGACAGTGTCACTGAAGGACATGGTCACCGTAGATACTTCTATTGCCAGTTTAATGGAGAGAAGCACCTCTTCATCAGTCAATCTGGACACGACTGAGCCAAGTAAAGGAGATGGAGAGAAGGATAGAGACAGAGCCTTTCCCATTAAAGAGTGTCAGACAGGCAATGGCACAGACTCTGCCTCATGACAACCGTTGCCAAGGCCTTTGGCAGCAATAAAGAGCACCGTTCCCCATGCCTTTATTTATTTATTTAGTTAGTTAGTTATTTTTATATTTTCAAAATGTTTACCTCAAATTAAGATAAGATAACATAAGATAACATAAGATAAGATAACACCTTATTGATCCCCAGACAGGGAAATTTGGGTGTTGACAGCAGCAGAAAGGCAGGTGAAGAAGTATAGATTAAAAAAAAAAATTAAATATAAAATACTACAATGTATAATATGGTAGTGAGCAACAGAAAAAACAACAAATGAACAAACAGCTGTACATGTCGTGTAAAAAGATATGACAATGAGGGACAAACCAATGAGCAAAACAGGTTCAGGTATTTACAGTGTCCAAATGGACATGTAGTGCAGAATGGCATGATGAAGTGCAGTAAATAAATGACCAAACAGGTTCAGGTATTTAAAGCGTTCAGGTGTCTAAAGTGTTTGATGTTTAAGTGTCCAGATCAGGTACATAAATTCAACTGTAAAGTGTTCGGGTGAGGTATAAAAGTGTGTTTAGCCAAAGGTATATGTAGGTAAATGCAGCTTGGAATGGAATGGGGAGGGGGGGATTGAAAACTAAGGAAAAGGCATTGGCTGGGGAACTCAAGCGCTGTTGTTGTACAGGCTGATGGCTGTCAGCACAAAGGAGCGCCTGAATTGCTTCGTCTTGCACTTGGGGGGAGATGAGCCTGTGGCTGAAGGTGCCCCCCCCCCATCTGCAAGAGCTCATCGTAGAGGGGGATGAGAGGGGTCGCCCAGGACGGTCCTGATTCTATCCCTCATCCTCCACTCCACCGCTGCCTCCAGACTGTCCAGTTTTAGTCCAACAACAGAGATGGCCTTCCTCACCAGCTCGGTAAGTCTGTTGGTCTTTTCAGCCTTGATGCCGCCTCTCCAGCACAACGCAGCAAAGAATAGTGTGCTGGCTTCCACAGACTGCTAGAACATCTGCAGTAGTCTGCTGCACATGTGGAAGGACCCGAGCCTCCTAAGAAGCAGAACTGTCTTCTCAGCCCTTTCGCATAGAGGGCCTCGGTGTTGTCCATCCAGTCCAGTTTATCGTTTATGTGCACTCCCAGGAACTGTACGAGTTCACCATCTCTATTTCCTCCCCCTGGATGGTAATGGGGGTTGGGGGCTTCCCGCTCCTTCGGAAGTCCACCACCAGCTCCTCGGTCTTGCCGATGTTGAGCTGGAGGTGGTTCTCCCCGCGCCATCTGGTGAAGCTCTCTACCGCCCCTTGACGGGAAACTGATGGTAAAATTGACGTTGAAATAAAGATTGAAAGTGAAATGGGGGCGTTAAATTGGCAGTAAAATACAGATGGAAAGTGAAATGGGGATGGAGCGGGCTGGGTGTAAACAAGATCAACTGAAGTGAAATAAAAAAAAACATGTGGCTACCTTATGTACGTCTCCTATAGTAAATGTCCATCATCCAATCAGAACATAGAAGAAGCCAGAGAGATTCACGTGTACCTGAATTTATGACACATAGACGACATAAGGTACCAAAGAGGTAAAACGCAGATACCCTTACTGCACTCCACCGTAGATGCCGCAACTGTCTATAAAATAGCTTAAGCGTTTGGTAGAGGTGACATTACCAAGATACATCAACATTAAACACGTGTTCTCCAGGCAAACACTACACAGGGTGGTTTCAGTTCTCCCATCTGGTCACCGTGGCCTCATTGGCTTACCTGGCTGCTCCTTCTGACCCGTAGAAACAGGTGATGAATAAGCACATTTATGTAAGGTTTATTAAGCCAGTGGAGGAGGGGTATTCATTCCGTTTTCCATCAGAGCTGCATAAATGGTCTGGGAGAGGAGAGGAGCAGAGGAGCATCAGCAACAGCACAAGATTAGTCATCCCTCAGATTCCCCATGCGTTTCTTGTCACAGTGATTACAAAACCTCACACAGACCTTGACTGATCCTGGACCAACCTGCACAGGCGAGCTTTTCACCCCCTGATGGTAAAAGTGTGGTCAGAAGGATCTCACTTTTTTTTCTTGGACATTTTAGACGTAACGCTTCAATGAAGTCCTGAGTGATTTTTTTTTTTTTTATTGTTTTGAGTTTGCGTGCAGATCTGAGATGAGGGTCAAAATGACTGCGTTATGTAATAAAAGATTAAAACACAGTTACCAAAGCCAAGTAGGTTCATTTTCAGTCCTGGCATATCCTGAGAACAAAGCAAAAACAATTTGTTGAATTGTTACAGTTCAGGTTTTTAGTCACTCGAGTTTTGCCTTGTACTATTATAATTTTCCTTGTTTCTACTTATTCAGAGATAAGTGAAAAACAGGTTAGATGCACTCTTTCAACAATGAACATAATCTAATTCTACATTTTCACTTTTCTTCAAATCTCAGGACAGATGCTTATTGCAAATCCACCCCATTTTTGTGGAGGAAAAAAGAGTCTTATCTTTGTTTTACTTTATCGTCATCAGTTTATTACTGCATACATCTACTAATTTCTATTTTTAATTCACTGTTTCATCAGGCTCTGCTACTGCGGCTTTGATTAGTTCATTATTTCTAGTTTGTTTGTTTACCCTGTGAAGCTCCAATATGCTTTCAAACCTGATATATACTCTCCTGTCAGGTATGGTATGCGTGCTGCTGGGGCTCAAGGCATTAGCTCATGAATATAACATTTCCAGAGAGGAGTAACCATATTAGGTTTCACATCCATTAAAGTGGGAGCCACTGGAGGAGACCATGACAATCATTTTGCTCGCTCATTACTCAACATTCATTACTGTAACCGTGGAAACCCCGAGGGCTTAAGAATCTCGATGGCAGCGTGGAGCCATAGGCTCGGATGATGTGGTCGCATGGCTGAACGTATCTCAGCTTCATTGCAAATTCCATGAATATTTTTTTGTTTTTGTGAATGTGACGAAATAACAGCACTGTTCTGAATCTGGCCTTTAGTGATTAGTAGATGAGTCCATTTAGATACACAATGACAAGGATCCAACTGTGAGCTTTTTTTTCCCCTCTATCTTCAGGCTGACCATTTTATCCATTGCAATTAAAGACTTAACCTTTGTTCCTGTCCTAACAAAACAAATTGTAATACATCAGTGAAGTCTGTGAGAAGCAGTTGTGTGAATTGTAGAATTGAAAAAGCCAAAGTAGGAATGTGTGAATTGAAAAAGCCAAAATAATACAAACATTGCCTGTCTGCTTTGAATGTGTGTGTGTGTGTGTGTGTGTGTGTGTGCGTGCACATGTGTGTTTTCATATCTGTCTAGCTGGTTTTGGAAGTGGATCAAATGTAAGTGTGAGTTTTTTATGTGTAAGTTTATGTGAGTGAGCGAAAAAGAGAGAGAAAATGCGAACGATTCATGTCCCAGCTGGCTGAGAGCAAGAACTTCATGGTTGTCAGTTCACAGCACACCTGCAGCCTGCAGGAGATAGGATAGAGCGCTTCTGCTGTCTGGATGCCAAAAGAGGATTTATTTGTTTCTGGCAACTGTTTTGATGAAGGCATGAGGGTATGTAACCCTGGCACAAATCTATAGCAACAAGTCTCCGGGAAAAATATAACTTTTGAGGGTTGAAGTGAGATCAAGAAATCTTTTAGATCAGCAACATTCTTGCCAAACTCTATTTTACTTTGATGGTGATAATCGTGATGAAAGGAAATAGAAGCGACAGTGACTGTACTGGTACACAGCTCATTTACCTCGATGTCGGTAATCGTATTGAAAACGACAGTAACAATAGCAAAAATGTTAACGATTACAACAGTAACTCTGAGGGTGACGAGGATGATGAAGATGATGAGGATGATGGCAGTGGTACACAATAATGACGACGACGATGACTGTAATATCGAGGATGACGATGATGAAGATGCTAACGACTGATTATAATCTCGAATAATGGTGGAGAATGCAAGGAAAACTGCAACAGCAATAACTGTGATAGCAGTGCGAATCACACTAGAGAAAAAGAGGAGGTTTACGGGGGCTGATGCTCTAGCAGAGGTGAATCGCTCAGGGAGAATGGCCCCGGTCCAAACATATGTCCAGCCTCTGTGAACTGAGCACATCGGCCAGGCCTTTTGAGATATGCAGTGCATATTTATGGCACTGCTCTATCATCTATCACGCTTCTTGGCATTTTCAATCAGCGGCTTGAGAAAGTTGGGACTTTTCAAAGCTTCTCTTCATCTCTTTGGAAACTTTTCTAACAGGGCTTTGAGAGATGTTCCAAGAAAAAAAAAAAGGAAAAAAGAAAATATATTGTTGCCACAAGTAATGGAAAAAGAATAAACATGGAAATAGCTGCAATAACTGAATGTGTGTGTGTGTGTGTGTGTGTGTGTGTGTTTTCCATTTCAGACATTTATTGATTTTTGTTTGGTTGGAGGGAGGTTG
The DNA here is from genome assembly GCF_902362185.1 of Chanos chanos. Classification (NCBI taxonomy): domain Eukaryota; kingdom Metazoa; phylum Chordata; class Actinopteri; order Gonorynchiformes; family Chanidae; genus Chanos; species Chanos chanos. The sequence goes on along the minus strand of NC_044506.1, from coordinate 8,071,721 downwards.
CAGAGTCACAGGGAAAGATAGTGAGGTCATTCAAACGGGCCAGTACGTTCAGCCCAGCATTTCAGTTGTTTAATGGGTTGTACAAATCTCCATTACAAAGCAACAGGAACCATTACATCCTATGACAAGCCATTCAAGACATGACAAATATTCAATGTCTGAATGTCTCAAAAATGATACAGTCGTGACTACCAACAAGAAGCTTCCTCTTCAGTAGTGTGGTGCAGACAACGGTTCTGGTTTACATTGCTCAAGCTTGTTTTACCCCCCCGGGTCTTCATGCCATGCCGCCTTTGAGGTTGGGACTTGAGCCAACGTCTTTGTGTTTCCTGAACTGCGATGTGCCCCTGGTAACGTTCACCCTCTATAAAATATTGATATTAACTTCGTACGGGAGTATTAACCGGCAGAACAAAGCTATGTAAACCTGCGATGTTAAATTTACCCAGAAGCCACATTATAATATATATACACAAACTATTAAATTAATTTTTATTTACGACGCGACGGGTGGGGAGATTTACTGAGGCGGTTGCTACACTTACCATTTCGAATAATGCGAGAATATATATCTGCCTTAAATTCTCATTACTGTTTATGGCTTGTGGAGACATTGGGAGTGCTGTGAGGTGGAATTTACTTTGACTGCTTGTAATGAAGCAGACTAATCATCTGAGGCAGAGTAGTTATCAAAAAAAAAAAAAAGAAAAAAGACTGGAATGAAAAAAATGACATGATTCATTATGGCTGTCTCACTAAAAAGAACCCATTGTTAGAGTTACTGTTTGGATAAAAGACCTTTGCTAAATTGTCTTTGCCTTAAATATTCCGAATGATGGGAACGACGTGAGTATTTAAAATTCCTTACGTGGGGAATGGGAAAGATTACTAACTGGCAATTTCCCTCATATGCCTTTGGACTGAGATGTTCTACTTTTCGCCGGCTATGTTTCAGATTCAGGAAACGCAAACACATAGATTTTTGATTTTTTTTTTCCCCATAAGCAAAGGTGCTCATGGGCTTAGAAACACTAACAGGTGAAATTTCTGTAAAGGTGCAGTTGCCATAGTTGCGAATAAGGACAAATGAATCTTTGCCAATCTGCCTGCATGCGATAGTGGAAATCAAATGACTGGAGTTGTTTGGCTAATCTGCAGACTTCAGAAAACTGTACAGTTCACTGACTCATGGTCTTTAACCAGCCAGTGTATATTGCCACCATCTGTAAAGCTACTGAGGCTACTCCATCTGTGTTGACTGTTTGTTCATAAATTTGAATACATTATGCTGTTATTTAAGCATCTGTTATGATGATAAAAATGTAAAAGAAAAAAGAATATCATTACCCCATATTGTTGGCTTTTCTTTTTTTTTTCCTTTTTTTAAAGTGAGCTTTCTCTCATGGAAATACAGGATAGTTTTGTAATCAAAGACATTTGTTGCCATGGCTACATGCTTTGTGCTACAATAATGCTTTTCAGAAGTTCACGCTATTGCATATTTATGAGTGCGTTCTTATCTGCTCACTGAATCAAAAAGCAATTTGGGTTGTTTTCATCGAAGGTGCTCACCCAAAACACCTGGGAGGGTCCGCTAGGAGTGAAACCAGAGAAGAAAGCGCGAAAAGTACTTTTGTCTCATACGAGCCCCAATCCAGTTAAAACAGCTCACGCAAATCTCTTTTTTTTTTCTAAGAGCATCACCCGAAACGTCACCTCCCCATATCTTTCATTGCTAAATTGAAGACATTAGCGCACCTGTGTGGCATATGAGTCTAACCCGTAAAAGAGGCACCAGTGTGCCATGCGATAGACAGCTGGCAGGGAAATACAGTGCTTTAAGCTCAGAGAGAGTGAGCTGCAATTATATGATTGGTTCTCCTAAGAGCACCTGTGTGTGTGTGTGTGTGCGCGCGCGCACGCGCGTGTGTGTGCGCCTGTGTGTGTGTGCACACGTCTGCTTTTGAACGCTGACAGGGCCATGTGCCTATCTCGGCTTAATTACATTGACCTTCTCTTCGTCAGGAAACCTTGACTTAGCCTAATTTACACCCCCGGCCCCCTAACCCGTCACCCCCCACCCCTCCACATTTTAGACACGTCAGAGCAATAGTGATCAAATTCATATAAGGGTTCCCCGAATGCGATAAAAAGCTGAAAAAGAAACAATCCTTTTTAAATATGGCTTACTGCTGCAATGCTGGAAGACTGTCACAGTGTGTAAGCTCACCTATCAGAAAATTGAGCTGAGCCAGTGTTGTGCTGTGTGTAGACCTTGTAATACTGGACATCACGTAGACATATTAGGGGGAAAATAGTGTGTGTGTGTGTGTGTGTGTGTGTGCGTTACTTTTTTGTAAGACTGTTGCTCTTCATGGTTTTAATCATCATTATTTGTTGTAACGTAGCTACTCAAAGGGAAAACTGGCTTCTTTCTTCTCTCTCTGTTTTGGTGCTGTGCTAAAATCGATTGGTATTCTGTGAATTAGGAGGCCAAATAACTTACTTCAAAATCATTCTGAGTGGGCATTTGGCTTAGACATCGATCCACTGTTTTTGATTTCATTTTTTTCTCTTTTATCCAGTTAAAACTTTTCTAAAGCTTTTCACCAGCTGGGTAGGAAGAAATTTGTTTACCAGCTGGTTTTGACCAAGTTTTTAATTACTGATTGTCGCCTAACATCAAAAAGTGATTCCTCTTTTAAAAAAAAAAAAAAAAAATTAAGTGAGAGGATGATGCCACTTTCGTATTTTAAATCATTATTTTTCATTCAGTCTGTTTTCATTTTTATTGCATGGGGTTTCCTGGCAGCGTGCCATTTGCACTTAATTGAAATGAGCTAATTTTCCACCAACTGTAATTTTGTTCTTTTCACTTCTCACCAGAGTGATGTTTTTACCAGGGAAAGAGATACAGGTGATGCTGAGAATCCACAAGTTGCCATGGTGCCGGCACCTCAGCTGTAAAGTGGAAAATTTTCTGAGAGTGCACTGCAGCACGAAAAAGCCAGAGGAGATAGAAAAACACACGTTTACAAAGAAGATAGAGTGTTTACCTAATGTGGAAACATATTGATTTAAATTTCACTGCCATTTGTCTTAAAAGAGATAACAGTGATCTCAGCAGAACCAGAATACATTATATCCGCGGTTTCACTGCATCAATTATACACCCGTTTGCTTTTTTTGGCATATATTTTCTGTTTTACTGTGGAGTGAGTTGTATTTATCCAAAATCATGAAATAGCAACGGTAAGAGAGTGCAGGACAGTGTTTTTCTTTTTCCATCCTTTCTTTCTTTTGTTCTTTCTTTCTTTCTTTCTTGCTTTCTTGCTTTTCCTTTAAAGAAGTGTCCAACTTTAATTGAAGATCAAGACTGTGGGAGGGACAGATCAAAGTGCCTTCTGTGTCTCATTTGTGCATTTGAAGGAAAAAAGATAAGACAAATTGTCTCTATTTGTTCTTTGAACATTAATTTGCTGAAGCTAGAACTGACTTCTGGCATCTTTGTAATCATTTGTTACACAAATATGCTATATGGTTATCGGTGAAGAGTCAATAAATCATGAGAATATGGAACAAAGAGAACAACATAAGAAAGAATATTATAATACAATTGCAATATGTTCTCACATGTTGAAATATTAAAAAGCCCCTTTCATTAATACAAAAAAAAAAAGAAAGAAAAAGAAACACAGTGCAGCGGCTAATGAAATGAATGTATCAGAATCATTTCAATACTGTTTCATATTGTCTCTGTGTAGACAAAATCTGATTGGTTACGGTGAATTTGCGCAAGTTGTGGTTGGTGTGAATCGACGTAATTGATGTTAAACGCTCCATGCGGCAGTGGCCCTCATTGGGCAATGACAAACCCTTCAAAGGGACTTCCAAACACATACACATCTCCATTCAGACCAGGCAACGTTTTATCAGACGAAACCTAACAGCCCCGTATTGTGTTTTCAGTGTCAGTGCACGAGGTGATTCCGCATCAAATCATTTATATGCATTTACACAAGCTGTTTCGTGAGAGAGATGCATATGTATTTCCGATTAAAATGGTTTCGCTCATAGAGACGGGGAACTTCAGCACATAGGACGTAAATAAAAAAATCAAACCTTCAAACACAAGATTATCTTGAAACATCCCCTCGCTGACTCCAGGGTCCATGGACTTTTGCTTATATGAGTGAAGTTCCCGCTCATCTCTCTCTCTTCCTTTTGTGTATGTGTGTGTGTGTGTGTGTGTGTGTGTATGTGTGTATCTGTATGTGTGTGTGTATGTGTGTATGTATGTGTGTGTGTGTGTGTGTGTGTGTGTGTGTGTGTGTGTGTGTATCTGTGTGTGTGTGTGTGTATCTGTGTGTGTGTGTGTGTGTGTGTGTTTGTCCTTGCATGCTCTCTATCCTTTCCTTCAGGCTTGCATTTCACTGTGTCTGTCCCAGTGCTTCTGGTGTTCTTTGATGTTCTTTGAGTCGGGGAAGATCTGTGGTGTAACTGGTCTGTCTCTCAGTTTTGGATAGAGAGATGAGGGCTGCTGACAAGAGGTCCAGATTTCCATCTCTTTCCTCAGACATTTCCAAACTGGTTTTCAGACGTTGACTTGTCTGTGCAGGGCTTCATAGTATTATATTTCAATTTAAGAATCTTCAACATAACCCCTAACACACACACACCCCTACTACAAACACTTATGAATGTTGAGGGTCATGACGATGAAGAGACATAAGATGTACATTTTCACTGAAGGAGTTCCAAAAATGTCAAATGACTCACACTAAATTAAAACAGTCTTTTTTTCTGTTGTGACACTACTGAGATAATCCAATCTCATCTGTCATGGTATCACATGAAGCGTATCACCACAATGTTTCTGGCTTCACATCTGTTATGCACTAAAACTGGGAAAGCATATTTGCTTCACAAAAATCTGCACTCTCTCTCTCTCTCTCTCTCTCTCTCTCTCTCTCTCTCTCTCTCCCTCTCTCTCTCTCCCTCTCCGTTTATACATATATTTCTGTCACTGATCGATGATTGCTCATCTGTGTTTTCCTTGAATGATTTGTGGATTATGAGATCTGGGATGAAGGTTATTATTTGGAGAGTAAGTTTGATTACCTTAAGGATGGCCAGAGGGCTTTGGAAGACATGATATCCATTAGCACAGAAAGAGTGTGTGTGTGTGTGTGTGGGGGGGGGGGGGTGCTGCAGATATTTAATTTGGTCATTATAACCATATAACATTAGCTTTCAAAGCTCTTTTAGTTAGATGTCATTTTGAGTACTTTCAGTTGTTCTGTTGTGAAAGCAGTAATTTTGGGGGTTTTTTGACGCATCGTACATTTCTGTATATAAACAAATTATTCACCGAAATCTACATTCACAAAATGGCTTTTTCAGCCAAAATGAAATAATTTGTGCCAAGCATTTGTGGTTTTCTTTCTCCCTTAAATGTAATTATGCACGGTGATTGTGTTTTTTAGATTGTTTAACTTTTTTTCCCCTCTTGTGTGTAAATAGAACATTCTGTATTTCCCTCCTCACAATGGTCACTTCTTTCCACAGTTGCCTCAGAAAATAGTCATTCTGAAACAGAGAGTATAGGAAAAACAGGTAAATTAAGGACAGTATATTTTTAATGTGGTTGATGTACTACGATAGATGACTTCAGTAAATGAGCTCCAGCGTCAAGCTGTTAGTATTCTTCATCATGCACTTTACAATACCACAAATACCAACACACATGCACACACACACTGTGAGAGAGAGAGAGAGAGAGAGAGAGAGAGAGAGAGACAGAGTGAAAGAGGGAGAGAGAGACAGAGAGAGCAGATGAAAAAACAAGACCTGATAACCAATTAAACAGTTTAAAGAATCCTGAGGAGATCGTTAGCCTACACATCAATACTCTCTCAGTCCTCCATTAATAAAACAGTATTACCAATCAGTCACAGATGACTCTTACTGAAGTGACAGTGTCACTGAAGCCTTTTACAAAACCAATAAGGCTGTGGACCCTGTAAAGTATCCAATCAAGCTTCACACAAGGCTGATCCAGTCAAGGGTTCTGTGCAGATTGTCCATCCTGAACCTGTCATGGGCTCTTTATGGATGGCCCATCCTGAACCTTTCATGGGTTCTGTATGGACTGTCATTCCTGAACTAGACATGGCAAGGGTGATGATGTAACATCCATAAAAGAATGACTCTACAAAAAGTTCAAGTCACCTATCAAAAAAACCCAGAGAAATAAAAATAACTTGAGTCTAAATCTTAAAATAAATAAATAAAAAATAAATAAATAAATAATAATAATACACTGTGCTGGTGCCATTAGTGGCTAAAAGTGATTTTTGACCGACATTCAATAAGTTTTTCAGGAACTAAAGAGTTCTGGAACTATCCAGAATGGGAAGTACTTGAGTTGGAGAACCTATGAACCATGTACATGAATAATCATGATTTTGTACTTGCACAGATAGAAACACAGCAGCTGTCAATAGAAGTATATTTGAATTTAACGTGCATAATGTCTACAGACTCTCCAGATTTCTATAGATGGTTGTGTAGAAAGTGAAAGTTTGTCATATTGTTCACATTCAGTAAAACTACAAATCTGCTAATATTCTACTCAAGTGCTGTTACAAGGTACTTTTACTTTGTGACTTATCACCTCTGATCATGGGTTCTGTGCCATCAGTTCTGAACCAGGCAGGGGTCCCTGTGCTGACTGTCAGTTCTGGGGTGAAGATCTGTTTGAAAGGGGGTGACTACAGCAGGTGGTCTGCACAAGAAAGAGGAAGATGGCTTAGAGCTGACGACTCATCAGAGATAAAATTCACATGATTCAGCTATGCAGTTTCCACCCAGAGGAAAAAAAAAAAATAAAAAAAAAAAAAAACCAAAGGATTGTGTCATCAGTCTCTGCTTTATTTAAATGTGTAGTAGAGCGGTGTTCCAGTTTGATTCATATTCAGTCTGACTGAAAAAAATCTTTCATGTTGCAAATTCACATGTATTTTTTTTTTTAGTGAGTGATTGTACCCGCCAATAAGAGGGGAAAAAAAACCCATCCGTAGCAGAAAAAAAAACCCAAAAAACCTTTCATTCTTCTGGCGTTGGTTTTCTGAAAATGTGCAGGAGTAGCATAGATTTAAAAAAAAAGCCATACAAACGTAGCTCTTGAGCGTTGAAAACAGGGGTGAAGCACCCTATTATTTTCAGTGAAGGTGAATGATAGTGCTTCAACAACAAAGGCCTTCTCTCACTGCTTAGCACAAGGTCTGGGCAGCGTGTGAGTGTCATTTATACTAGATCTTCGTAACGTTTTTTGTCGTGGCTAATTTATTTAAAGTGGTACTGTTATGGACAAATGCCTGCGTGAGCGTATGGTTGGGTTGAGAGTAAATGTTTTTCATCTGCTAATTCCAAATATAGGAGCTTAATTCTGTTTCATCAGTGACCTGAGATGCACTAACTGCTACAGCTTGAGGTTGATTAGTGGGGTAGGTAGCCTATCTGTGTGTATGTGTGTGTGTAGGTGTGTGTGTGTGTGTGTGCGCGTGTGTATGTGTATGTGTGTGTGTGTGTGTGTGTGTATGAGACCCAGTAATTAATAGTAAAGCTGAATAACCCTTTAAGTTTTTTGATTTACTGAAATTCTTTCGTTCAGTATTGAAAATTCTGTCAGTGACTCCTCTTACCTCTCTAAAGAAAACCCAGCTATCTTAATTACCTCAGTGAGGGTTTTTTCTTTTCTGTATTTGCAGCTGATTATTACATGTTTGTTTTAGCTCCTGCTTCTCTCTGTATTTCTGTCTGGCTAAGACCAAAGAATCAAACATCATTACCATTGATTATTATGTGTTGATAATTTGCTTGAAACAAAGCCTTCGTTTGAACACAGTTGTGACCATTTAGCCGCAGGGTGAAAAAAAAAAAAAAAGGATTTGTTGATTGGACTGAAATATGTTTTCCATCCCTTCTGCAGAAGATAGCCAAATGGTTTCACCGAAGCCCTGAAGCTAAACATATACTGCTACTTCAACAGCAGCACATAAATGTCCATCCAATACAATATATCCATACAAAACCCCTGTTACATAAGGACTGCTATTATTGGCATTATGTAAGGGAGCTATTGCTTTCATTGATCCTCATATACTTCCCGTCGTGAGCCAAACAATCATGGTCTCTGTAGGGAGAGTCCTGTTATGATTAGTACTGCTGGCAAGCTCTCGCTGTTTGTGAAGCCAGTTGTCAACAAAGGGACATTCTCATTTCTCCTGGCATGTCTGGCCTTTGGTTCACCTTCCCAGCCTCGAACCCCTCAACACCCCCCCCCCCCCGCCCCAACACACACACACACACACACACACAAACACACACACACACCCCTTCATGCACCCACCCCCACACCCTTTCCTCCACTACCCTCCATCATACTCGCTGGACGGTCCATTGAATAGAAGGATGAAGGGCAAAGAATGAGGCTAACACTGCCAGAGATGGCATTTGACTTGGCACTGGGGGAGGGGGGGGGGTGCAGCTGTCACTCAAAATGAGCTGGCGATTGTGATCAAGAGGAGGCGACGCCCTGCAGCCAACGTCAACAGAAAGGATGAATCATGTCAGAGAGACTCAGAGGGAAGGCGAGCAGTTGAGCTGGTTGGAAAATTTGCACCTCAAATACGACAATGCGATATGTGTGAGATTGTGGTTTGCATTATAGATTATACAGAATTCTGTATCTTTTTTTTTTTTTTTTGACTTTTGAGTTTTCTCTGCTCCGCTCTGCACAAGAACTGAATGCTATGATTTGGAAAAGGCAAGCACCTTCAACACCACAGAGCTCTAGAATTCTTCTGCTGGAGTTATTATTTAATGTTATTAATGTGCCCTTTCTGTCATTTAACTGCATACTACACATACCTTTAATTGGATGCAAAAGAAGTGTTGTTTTCACTGCTCAGCATGGCTAGATGTGAAGCAAAGACAGTATTCTCACGCTGTATTTACGCTAATACTTTTGTTAAGCAGAACCTGCTCATACAGATTTTATGAAAAGAACTCATAAAAATTTTGGACAAGTGTGTAGGTTGTTTTAACATCTTTTTGAATTACGTAGGTCCAGACTGAGTCACATATTAAGAACAGCAAAAAAAAAAAAAAAAACTATTCTACATCACCTGGAAGTGATTTGGGACATTGATATTGCTTCAAAAAGAAAAAAAGGCCGCTGGTTATTGCTGATTCAAACTTGAGGAGCCTGCAGACCTTTGCAATCCATCAGAAAAGCAACGCATCATACAGGTATGTGATCATGTGACCCACTTCACTGTGAATACCAAATGTCCATAGCGACCATGTGGACAAACAGGCTAGTGCTTTTTGCCTTATGATAGCAGTGTTCTCACAGATAGTGCTCTTACCTGTAGTAAAATATTTCCAGTTGTTGACCAAAGTTGGCAGTAAATGTTTGTCTCTGCCTGAGGGAAAATGCCGGAACAAGAGCAGCTGCAGCATCTAAACCCAGGCTGCGACCTGTAGGTGATTTTTACGGAACATTTCTCGGTGCTTTAGTTCACATCTTCATTACCATGTTAATTTGCATAAACCATTAGTCGAGTTGATATCACCATTAAACGAAACACAAAGAAAATAATTACGTTATTCATAATCACATAAAGTGGTAGCAATCAGCGATCTGATGATGTTCTTTTATGGTTTAAAAAGGTCATTAAAAAGCAGACCCCATGACTGTTACTGTTTGGTCTTAGAAAGACACTGGCCTCTAACAGCCTGTTTCTTCAAATTGATTAGTATTAGTATTGGCAGTAGTAGAATGTTAATATGCAAATATGCAAAGCACGTTGAAAGCTCATTGGTCTAAATGTACATTTACAATGAGGCTGAGGGGAACAGACATATGGTACGGAGCGGTACAGTAGCATAGATGTGTGGAAGATTCATCCGTCTTTTTGACAGAGTTCAGATGACATTGTTTCTCATTGCCTCTGATTGTTTGATCCTTCATCGTGACGTTTGAAGAACTCTGTTGGCGGAGTCGCTCAGATGTTTCATCCGTCACAGCTTTGTTTGATTTTCTGCTTTCATATTAATCAAAGATCTGACCAAGGTCAAAGATGTCAACCTTTTTCATGCTCAGTTTTAACCCCCTTTCTGACCTTACTGAAATTCATCTTTCTTTTCTTTTGTTTCCTTGACGTATTGTCTTCGATATCCAGCACAGCAAACCTTGTAGAATCACCGAGCGATGAAATATTTTTCTTCCCATAACGGCATGAGATAGAAAATAAATTGTGAAGTTTGAGGGCCTTGAAAGACAGAGAATAAAGGCCTTTGAAATTAGCCTCATCCAGCATTTTTTTTTTTTCGACAAATCAAATGTTTTATTCAGTTTCCTTGAATAATCCTCCAAAGTAAAGGAGCTGGAGACTTCAGCAAAAACTACTTAATGTTGCAGGAGCTCCTCATTGAGTCTCTCAGCTATCCCCTCTGTGGGGACTCTTTGGCCGGGGGGGGGGTGGGGGGGTGGCCTAACTGAGTTGTTGTGTTTCAAAATGCTGACAATAGTGTCTGGTCTTCAAAAATTGAATGACTGCGTGCCTTCAAACACTTTTATGAATTCTCATTTTCACGTTTGTTTTTGTCTTTAAACTTTGTAAAAGTAAGTCTCCTTCCTTAAGAAAATACTTTTTTTTTTATTATTTTTAGATGAATCTATAAAAAATAGAGCTAACACATTTATGCTTGAAGGTGGTTAAATACATTTTTGAAAATGCTAGACATCAAAGTTCCATGAGATTTTTTTTGTTTTTAATTTTTTTTTTTAATATTCCTAGAAGCCAACTCCTGTAAAGGAAGTAAAGGAAGACTATTAAGGCGAAAAGACACTGAATTCTTTCTGCGAGATGGGCGGCTTTAAGTTGAACTGAGGAACCAGTGAAACTTTGTGCTTGTTTTTGTAGCTGAACTCATGAACTCTCAGGTTGTTCTAAAATAGTTTGTGAAGGCTGTGGCTGGCAACGTATCTGATCAGTCTGGCAGTAAGTGAGGCACTGTCTGGGCAACTCCGTTTGCCGTTTTAGAAATTCAAAGCATTTTTTTTTCTCCTTTTTTTGTGCCTACATGATTGCCTTGGAAGTTAACACTACTTCCTCAACACTTGCATTAAGCTGTCATTGCTTGACCTTCATTTTTAATGACTTTGTATTTATGCTTTGTGAAAACATAGAAACACTACTGCATTTCAATGGAAAAGATAGTACAGCAGCAACAGAAGATAGTAGGTTATGATGACAGTTGGATGACTGTGTAGTTTAGCAATAATCCCAAACACTTTTTTATTTTTCATTCTACTTGCTTGTGTTTGTTGAGAAACAAATTTCTCTCTCTCTCTCTCTCTCACTCTCTCTCTCTCTCTCTCTCATTGTCTCATTCAGACTCATACATTCCTCAAAGCTGGTTGTCTCTACTCTCCCAGCAGATCAATAACAGTTGTATGGAGACTTTTTAAAAATACCTTCCTCACTGCTAAAACCTCATTGAGAACAGAGATGAATCAATTTGATTGCAGCTGTCTTTGAAAAACTGATCGCTTTGAGTTTCTCTTTGCAATTGGCCTCTTTTTCTCCATGGAAGTGTAATGATGCACAGATTATTTCTTAGTTTTCACATTGTTCCTGGAGAGAAATGGTTCCCCCAGCGGTGTGCCTTGTTTTCTGTGTGGTGAAAATAAAAAAAACTTTCACTCTTATACCAGAATGAACTGAATTGCCACTGGAAGCATACGTTCAATATTTTTGTCCCAAAGGTGAATCACTTACCCAGAAACATTCACATCATTGAAAAGTTATGAGGGAAATGGAAATTTCAATGTGTCCATTCATTCCATTTTGCAACATCATATTGATTTTTCATGCTGATATGCCAAATATGTACAAATATGACATGGACGGCAGTTGAACAAATCGACATCTAATCCATACCCCTTTTTTTCTATATTTAAGGGTATCCTTTGACCTTTCAGATATTTTGGACTCCACATAAAGCCCTTGGAGTTCAGCTGCTTACTTATGAAGACTTCATGCTACGCAGATAGATTTAAAAGATGTGTCGTTCAAAAATGTTTGGACGCACAGGTCAGCTGTTCATTTACTGACACACATACAATTTACATCACAGAGAGACAAACATTACCATTAACTACTGGTTCCAAAGGCGCAATGTGAGGAGGAAAAAAATCAAAACAAGGTAAAAAAAAAAAAAAAAAACGAGAGAGAGAGAGAGTAGTTTTACATAAATGTGGCATGCTACTTGCCACACATGCTACAGAATTTCAAAATGTCATTGACAAAGCCCCTTCTGGTATACCAAATATTTTAAAACATAGACTAACATCTACACGTCAGCTTTACAGGGAGTCGCACGAATTGCTGAGAGAGCTGTTTAGTTCACGGTCCAATCAGTCCCGTGTGTACGTCACAATCGATCTAACATAAACATCTTCTTGCAATATTGATCACAGGATGGATCACCTCATCGTTTAATCACCATCACATAATCATTCATACCTCACAGTATGGTCTACTGACTCTGACTGGCTGCCTTCTGTACGAGGCAGAGGCTTCTGTGATCAGGTCAAAATATTCAGCGTCATGTTTCAATCAGATTCTGTTTCGAGTCCAAATGCATTTCTATCCCCGGCATCTTCATAAGTGCGAGACTGGAAGACATTTCAGCTTCTGAAATGACTGCTGTGTTGTTTCATAATGAAGTATGCGGGTCCTTAAGTTTTGTGTCTCAAATATTGAGAAATAGGATTTGGCTCACAGTATGAAGGGTCACACGTGTGTATCCTGGAGCACCGACTTACTGAAAGTAAATGTCTGGCTGCGGAGGACCAGTGGTGTTAAAGAGCAGGTTACTCAAACCTTGACTTTACAGTGATTTGTCCTTCTTTCAGAGGAACCTTAAAATCTACAGAGACGGGACCCTGAATAAATAAGGTTCAAACAGGGATTTGTGCTGTTCAAAACAACAACAACAACAACAGAGAAAAAAACAGCAAAACTGAACTGCACAAGAAAGAAGGTAAAAAAATCTCTATCGGCATATAACAGCTGACTATACAAGACTTTGTAATAATGATGAAATGTATATTATGCACAGAGTTTTCTCCTGTAACTACTGAGAATAGCTTCTGATTTCTTTTTTTTTTTTGCTTGGGTTGACACATTCACTGTTGCTCACTCAAGAAGAAACATTGAGACATACCCAAAATAGTACACATGATTCACAAAGTTGTTTATACTCGCTGACTGATTATCTTTGCAAAAGTGTGTCACGTCTCAAAGCTTTGTAAAATGTCGCCCTTTCAACACCTTTCAGTCATTCACTTGAAGTGGAACTAATGAATCCATGATCCCAGCTTTCTCTGCATGCTATGGTTGTATAAGACCATGTTTGTACATTGTGAATAATTGATATCATAAAATCATTCTCTCAGAAATTATGGGTTTTGTCCTGCATTTGTTATTAATATGGTTATTCATTCGCCTTATTCCCACCAATCTTCCATGAAGACAGACCACTTTATGTTATTATTATTATTATTTGTAAAAACCTGCATTTTACAAGAAGGCAGCTCCACTCTTGAGACAAAGAAAAGAGCCAGTAAAATGCAGTACAGAAGTATTGAAACCCAACACTCTCTCTCTATTTCCCTTGAGTTTAACCAAAAAGTATTTAACCCGGCCTGAATGAAATGAACCGTGGAGTTCTGCCTTTCTTGGCAAGGTACACTTTGTTTTACATGTACAAGCCACGGTGAGTTCTCTTTCATGTTTTGTTCCTGTTACATGTTCCTGTTTGTATCATGTTCACTTCTTTAGCTTTAATTACTGCGAGTGAGAATTCCCTTTGGGTTGTTTGCTAGTTAATTACTGTAACTAGCTTTTCTAATGTCTTATTATGTAGCCTAATCATTTTACAGCGGAGTCTTATGAGTCATGCATGTTGCTGATATTGTCTATGTGAATGGCAGCATGACAATGTTGATGTAGACATCAGTCGTTTGGTGGCACCAACTGAGCTTTATTGCTATGGCGATATATATTTATAAAATACATTTTTTAAAGGTTATGGCTGTCATGTATTGTTTCATTATCTTGTATTCATACATGGCACATGGTGGTTAATTTGATTTGAGTGTGTGTGTGTGTGTGTGTGTGTGTGTGTGTGTGTGTGTGTGTGTGTGTGTGTGTGTGTGTGTGTGTGTGTGAGTGTGTGTGTCTGTACATGTGTGCGTGTCTGCACATGTGTGTGCATGTGTGTGTGTTTGTATGCGTCATGCTCAGTCAGTGATCATATCACTAATGTCTGTTTTTATATAATACATTTAATTAACTCGTCTAATTAATAATCCTTACATCCACGACCAGCATCACATTTTGCAATTCATATTTTTTGTATGCAACTATACATTTCCAGAATCAATGAGTGACAAACAGGACTATTATTTCAGAGAAAGTGAGAGAGAGAGAGAGGGAGCGAGAGAGAGAGAGGGAGAGAGAGAGAGAGAAGAGGGGTTATATAGATTATACTACAAAATTTTCTCTAAAAACTTTCTATCTGTCCAAAACTGACTGCATCCTTCATGGAGTATCATTTGTTTGATTCAAATAACAGGAGAGGTTCACACTTAGACTGAGTCTACTTTTAAGATCTATGCAGAACACTGCGGGGCTGTAAAATGCCAGTGGTCTCATTCAGGCTCTAGTCGCACGGCAAATGATTCCTCTACCACAATCACACTTCCATCTTTCATCTGAATGTGAACGTTCTCTCGCCGCTCGTGTATATAAATCCCCATTTCTTTCATGGACTCCAGGACCCTTTCACAGTTGATAGAAATTCCTCCTTCTCTGATTACAGTAGGAAGAACATTCATCATGCCTTTTTTTTTTTTTTTTTTTGACTCTGTCTAAGGATGAGTGCCACAATAAAGGAGAAGAGCCATCCGACTCTTGCCGCGTTCCAGTTCGACCCTGTTACGGCAGCTCGCATTTAACCTGAGTGTCTCTTCAGCCCACAACAATCTGGGTATGAATGTTGTGAAGTATCAACATTAGCAAATAGCTCAGACAAACATCAGAGATGGTGAAAGGTCAATTGTATGTGTGTGTGTGTGTGTGTGTGTGTGTGTGTGTGTGTGTGTGTGTGTGTGTATGTGCATGAACGTGGATGTGGATGTGTGTGTGTGTGTGTGTAGTTGAAGGTCAAATATGTAAGAGGGATCCTTTTTGAGGTTAAATGCAGGTTTGGTGAGAACCACAGAGCTCTAGAGGCTACACATTAGTCTCCCTCTACTGAACTAAGGCAATTACAGGAGGGAAAAGAAATGCACTGTGTCTCAGTGAATATGCACTGAGTGGAAATGGAGCCGTGGTAGAGCTATTGTCGTTCCCAACATCTGCCTTGCTTCCGCGCTCTTTAGAAGATCGACATGGAGTAAAACAAACATCGTGCCGCCGCTGTGTTTGTAAAATGCATTCACGTAACAAACAAAGACGTCAATAACAACGCAAAACAGAGACAATAACGGTGAAAAAGATGTTTTGAATACCTTATGTAATCTGCTTTAACGCTTTAACGGAGAGAGGGGGAAAAAAACGGGTCGACGAGTGAGTTGTGCAGAGTGCTTCAGTCCTAGCCTCATTAAAAAAGCAGACACAGACTAATCCTGCATCAAATCTCACGCGTCGGAAATTCAAATGAATTTTTTTTCGACAGAGGACTTTTCAGACGACCCATTGTCGATCTTGCCTCCCAGTTTCCTAGACAGTGTGTAGGCAGCTCTTACCTCATCCTTTCTGTCAATCATTTCATCCACTCCTTTCCTCCGCCGCTGCATATGCATGTCTGAGAGGAAAGAGGGGATAAGATTCACTCAGCCAGGCTCAAGTCGCTGGCAACCGCATGTTCATAAGATAAGTGTCGTCGACCGCAAAGCACACTCACAACGATGCAAACTGCCACTGCAAAGTACAGACTTCTGGTCTTCTACAATATCTCAAAGTTAGTGTACTGACCTGGGATCAGTTTTTGCCTCACATAATCCCAGTAAATACAATTATGTGGAACCAAGCGGGCTGATCCAACATTAGCATTGTGAAATATATGATTCATATAGGCCTTATACCTAGGGTTGGATGCAACAGGAGATGGTGCCTTATACGTGACAAATGAAAGATGCCTATGTTGTACGACCCCTTGGTCCATTTAAAAGCCTTTCCGCCTCGAGAATGCCACATATCAATCACGTTTTGATAGCAATTCGATTTTCACAAGAGACAGCGCATGAGAAGCCTAAGCTGACTGATAGATGTATTTATGTACTGTTCTTCAAACTGACAAAGACCAGCCTATACATACCAGTCAAAGAGTAATGACAGGGAGAGCCTGTAAATTTGATTTTCTTATTTTTTTCCTGAAAGAATGTCTGACTGGCATTTATTTCAGACTTATCCACAAAGCTCCTGATCTTTTTCCCCCATTATTCATCTTGAGAAAATGAGAAAGTGCATGTGTGTGTGTGTGTGTGTGCGTGTGTGTGTGTGTGTGTGTGTGTGTGTGCATGCATGTCTGTGTGTGTATATGTCTAGATGTGTCTGTTCGGGTTTGTTTGTACATTGAATCATCTCATGGCTTTTACTGAAAGTTATCTAAGTGCAAGCTACTTTCATCTCTAGCCTTGACCGTCACAAAAACTCTCTGACACCTTCTTTCTTTTCACCTCATGCAGCCTTTCCAACTCTAAAGGGACTGGGAACCCTGACTCTTCACCTAACCCACAGCACAGTCTCAGCCAACACATCTCCCGAAAGCTCCGACAGCAATCAAAGAACACACATCCCTCTCCCGCCTGGCCTCTGCAGAGCCAAACTCACAGTCATCTTTCTTTTTCTTTTTTTTTTCTTTTTTTCTTCTTCCTCTTGTTTTTCAGCTGGGAGTCTGAGCGATGTAAGCTTTGAAGAAGAAAGTTAACGGCGTGTGAAGACGGGTCTTCAAGTGACAGAATTTTTTGCAGGTATTGTTTATGCAGCTAACATCAGGGATACAGAGACATCCTCCGTAAGGAGCAGACTGAGAAAGCACTTTGTGCGAGAGAGAGAGAGAGAGAGAGAGACAGAGAGACAGAGAGACAGAGGGAGAGAGAAGAGGGGCTATATAGATTATACTATGATTTCTGTATTTTAGAGACAAGGCTGTTTCTTCTTTTTTTTCTTTCCTTTCGCTTCCCTATCACCACACATACAGTGAGTTTATCTGGATTTTTTCATAACTAGAATAATTTCTTTATTTGATTTCTTTTTATGCTTTTCCAACTGTGTTTTATTAGCATTACATTATGTGCATCCATTACTGTTCTCTCTATAAGTAACACTGTAACTGTTATTGTTGCAAGAATAAAACAAGTATAAAAAATAAAACAAATATACATGAGTCATTTATAAAGCTGTAGAGTTCCTCCAGTATATGACATTATCTTCCAACTTCCTCTGTCTCTCACACCCATTTCTTATGCTTTATGGTTGTGTAACGGTCAGTGTAGCAGTTTTATTACATATCATTATATCTCTATCTATATCTATCTATCTATCTATCTATCTATCTATCTATCTATCTATCTATCTATCTATCTATCTATCTATCTATATATCTATATATTTATTCATTACATTTTTTAACATGAATCACATGTGCTGATAAATGTTTTGGTTGTTTGTCAATATGTAGCATGTCAATAACTGAGCACGCCCCAGACAAACATTTCATGTTCTCCAGTGATGTCAGAGAGAGCTGATGTGTGCGTCACAAAAGACCTGTCTGTCAACGACTGCTGATCAGTCTGAGGATGATTTGAAAGGTCTGCAGTGTTATCTTCTATCATTCAGTTAGAAGCTGTTCAAATCTTGTGTAACATCCTTAGTGATAGTCATTTCGAGAGCACCTTTCTGTCTTTCTTTCTTTCTTTCTATTTCTGTATTTAAGATATTTGGCATACCATAAGGGCCTTTGTCAGTGACATTTCGAAATTCTGTTCAAGTGGCATGCCGCCTCTATGTAAACCTCTCTCTCTCTCTCTCTCTCTCTCTCTCTCTGTCTTTCTATTGTCTAATTAGCTTTTTGTTTAAATGCAGAAGCAGTTGGGAAGATGAGGAGAGAACTTTGTGTGATATTCCGTTCAGGCTAAAGGTCGCTCTGACCTTCAGCAACACAATAGTTTCTAATTATTTCTTTGGTCTGTCATATCAGACACGGGGGGTTGACACACAGCATGTAGGAGGTATAACCACAGGTACATTTCCAACCTGTGACTCAAGCTAACATCTTGCTAATCTCTCCAAGAAGGATCATTTATGTACTTTACTAATGAATGCGTCTCAGTGATTAAATGCGGTAGAAAATCAAATTTTCCAGAAAATTACTCAAAAAAAAAACCTTCTTTTTTTTTTTTCACTTTAGCTCAGTCAATGAAATGCTAACAAAAGGCGAACTGCTACTCTTTGTCATCCATTAGGTTCTGGAAACTATGGCAACCAAGTCTTTACAATCCCTTCACTTGATTCTTTTCTGTCAGCACCATCACACCAGGCCGAGCTGTGTCTGCCAGGCTCATAGCTCTTGCCCCGAAGGATTATTGTTTGGAAGGAGGGTTGAGATGGATGGGGAGGGAGGGACCGGATCGATTTCCGTACTAAACACACAGTATCGCTTCATTTCCCCCCCATTACGGCCACAAACAGGGATGATTTAAGAGTGCTCTCTCAGCACCTGTGTCTGCAGCTCCGTTAGCAGTGCAAGGTGTCTCCTCTGTTATTCAAATACATTCATAATCCCCAAGGCTAGTGGCTGGCTGCCACTGAAGCCTAGAGTGCTTCTGTCCCCTTTTGTGAGACCTGTCATACTAATAACCGCTTAATTGGGGGGGGGGGGGGGGGGGGGGGTTCGCTTTGTTTTTTTTAACCACTGCGCAGACTAGAGAAATGATATCTAACGTATAGAGCTGGTTGGTGTGGTATGTATATGTCATTGTAACTGAGGCTGATGTAGTTTAGCAGGGCTGCACACCCTATTCAGTTTTACTTTTAAGAGGCAAGCTGTCGTGAATGAGATTCATATGGATTTTAAAAGTCAGATAAAGCCACAAAAGATGTTTGATCTCCCTAAAATGTGTGTACATAACCTTTATGTGTGTGTGTGTGTGTGAGAGAGAGAGAGAGACAGAGAGAGAGAGAGAGAGAGAAAGCCAGAGGAAAGAGAGTTTGTAGGAGTGTGGGTGTGTGTGGGTGTGTGAGTGTGGGTGTGTTTTCAAGTGAAAGAGAAAGAGAGAGAGAGTCTGTCTGAGTGTGTTTGAAAACATCAGCTGAAATTCTAATGTACTGCACATTGTTGACAAAGGCGAAAAAAACTTTTGCTTCTCTTCAGCTGAACAAGGGGTTTTGATGCGGTGGCGGAACAACAGCTTGCAGAAAGACTTTTTGTCAAGAGTAAGGTCTGCATTGATCTGTTTTCAATGGCCTTGCAGCTGTTTGTTTTATTGTATCTGTCTTCTGGAATAGAGAACCTCCGTGGACTTGATAAATTAGTTTAAGCCAGGTGTTGAAGTACAACAGAGATCCCGCTGAGAGCTCTACGTGTCCAATACCAGCTTGTTTACCACTCGAAAATCCAATTTTTAATTACCTCTTCCACAACGTCTTGTTAAATCTCCTTTTCATAAACAGTGTAATCTATAGAACTCCCAACAACTGAATCCTGGAGTTCTGGAGAGTCACACAAGTTCATATAAAAACTTTTAAACAACTTTTAAAGAGGGAGACTGTAAAAGAAGATCAAAGACAGAGTAAATGGTTGTCTAATTACTGTTAAATGCCACATCAAATATTAATTGTTCCATTAGGCAAGTTGCCCAACTGTTAACAGATGTTTCAGTTGCTCATTGAAGGAGAAGATGCTTTTTTCAGTTAAATGTCAGGCCAGTTTGAATGGTCTGAGTATTTCTAATTCAGAACACAGCGTATGAACAAAAGCAGCTCATGGGGAAAAAAAAAAGAAAAAGAGAGTTCAACAAACAACAAAAGACACGTCACCTCCCCTCTGTTCTTTGCTTCAAAGAAGACAGAATAAATTTAATCAAGAACAAAGGTGAAGTCACCTCTTTGAAATTAAACTACAAATGTAACAGCTTTACCCCTTAAGAGAAGAAAGAAAACACACACACAAACACACACACACACACACACACACACACACACACACACACACACACACACACACACACACACACATCTTTTAAAATTTACATCTGTCATGTCTTTCCAAATGGGTGGATGCTGCAGACCTAAGCACTGACAGAGTGTAAGGACCTTCAAGCTGAAGGTTCTCCTTTCATTATCCTACTGTGCCGTTCCTGAATTGTCCAGCGCTTTGGTGGTGACGGACAGCTCCTCGCATTCTTATCCAGAGCCTGACCTTTTCATCTGGAGAAGAGCAAGAAGGCTGTGGAGAGCCAAAGCTTTTAATGAACTGGAACCGATAGTATCTGCTAACCAACGTTTTCAGTGACACCTTAAATGATAATGATTTGGGATGGCATTTCGCCACGCTGCCCGCATTGTTATTCCCCTTATCTTCTCTTGTTTTGTGTGTGTATCTCAAACCTTTTAAAATGCTGGGTCTTTTTTTTTTAATATGTACTTTCCATGTGACTTGAATGAAAAGTAGAACAATTGGCAAGGCCACTAGGCTATGATTTTAACACAAAAGAAACCGACCGCTGACCCGAATATCCAGTACGGCACGGAGAGGTCGGACGTAAGCGTAGAGTGACCACAAGGGCTGCCTGGAGAGAGAGGGAGAAAAGCAAATTGCCTGGAGGCTTGAAAAGACCGAGCAGGCCAGCTGAAAACAGAGTCTGGACCCTGAGCGCATCCAGGGGCGATGTGTCATGATGTAAAAATACTTCATAATTGCACTCCAGTAGAATATTGGCTAGTTTGTACTGTGATAATTACTTATCAAGCAGGTAAACCGGCTGCATGTGTCTTAAAGTAGCAGTACTTGCAGGGTATAGTAAGCATCGCTGTGGTAGGCTGCAACTGATGCTGATGTACGCAGACATGTGCAAGATTATGTGTATTTGTGAGGTAAGCTAGCTTTGAATTTTAATGACAGTACTTGTCACAGCATGTATTCATTATGACCCGCTGAATGTCGAAGCGGTGTAGCTAATGCTAGCTTGTTGCAAGTCAGTATACCAGGAGATTGTGTATGAATGGAATTTTCAAAAGATAAGCTAGGTATGTCCACCTCCCTTAATCCTTTTGGATTCTGGCCATATTTCACCAGTTGGACTAAAACACTATACAATCTATCCACTGCATCCGTTATAACCAATGGACTTATATCAAAACTATTTCAAACAAAATGGGGTACTAGACAAGGATGCCCGTTATCCCCGTTACTGTTTGCACTTTTCATTGAACCTCTGGCTGCTTCCATCAGGCAATGTGACCACATCTAAGGCATCCAGTCAAACTCACACCACCATAAAATCAGTCTGTATGCCGATGACATTCTGTTATACATTACAAACCCCTCATCCTCACTTCCAGCAGTCCATATTCTGATCAGTAATTATAGCAGGGTGTCTGTCTACTCCATCAACTGGACAAAAAATCAGAGATTCTGCCAATAACCAAACTTAACTGGGATGCTGAGACTGGGGCCACCTCTTCAAACGAACGGAAAAATCTATTACACTCCACATTTCTCCAAATTTAAACGAATTATTCAAACTCAACTATGCCCCTCTATGACGAGAAATAAAAGACAATCTGGAAAGATGGAATAAATTACAACCATCTTTAATCGGCCGAATTTCAAGTGTTAAAATGAACATCCTCCCAAAAACAAATGACCTCTTTGCCATGACCCCTGTCACCCATCCTAGAGCTGGCTCTCCTCTCTTAATGGTGCAGACACCAGATTCTACTGGAAAAACCAAAAACCACCATTAAACTATCTACCCCCCAAAAGCTCAAACAACACAGAGGACTCAGGGCCCCAAATTTCTTCTACTATTTCCTCTCACACCAATTACTGTGCATCCGCCACTGGACAAATAACACCAGTCCACCTTGGCTAGAAATTGAAAAGAACTGAGCATCAAAAATCTCTCATTTATAGATAAATCCATAAAAACTCACACCTGATACAAAAACAACAACACTATCAGCATCACTCTAACCACTTAGTGAGAGTCAAATGAAATTCTACATTACAGTCTCTCACCATCTATCCATACTGCATTATGGAATAACCTCATCTTTTTAATTAATAACAAACCCTTTCTTTTCTCCACCTGGAATGAGAGAGGAGTAACCAGCCTGGGACAGTTACTCAGTGATGGCTTTCTCATGACCTTCGACCACATCCAAAAGAAATATAACATACTTCCAGTATATCCGGTTAAAAGAAGTCATAAAGAAAAAAATCAACACTGGTAAATTTTAATAATCATAACAACCCCCGCCCCCCCCCCCCCCCCCCCCCCCCCCCCCCCCCACACACACACACGTAACTCCTAGCATCCAAAGACAGCACAATATCAGTCCCTTCAGACAGATGGCTCATTTCTTGTAAGGGTGACTCCATGCGCCATTTTTAAACCGAGCACTGCAGAGCATGTTGTCCAGATCAGATTTGAATCGTACCTACAACATTATGCAGCAGAGAGTACTAAGTTGAATTTCCAGACTTGGACCATCCTTTGCCTTTTTTTGGGTTGCTCGGGGCAACTGAGCATATGGAAGTGGGGGTATGGTGTCTGTGGCCCACAGAGAGGTCTGAGTCATGTCATATTGCGCCAAGAGAAAAGAGTCCAGGGTTCAGGTCTCACACAGACTCCTCATACAGTCAGCCAGAGGTCACAGTCCCTGCTCTGTGCATGTGCATCTGAAAAATTCAAATGTTTCATGATGCAGTCCCTGTGGGCAATACAGGCCTGCACATGCTACCATATGTTACATTACATTGTAAGATGCACAATCCACTCAGTGAGTTATCTCCTCTGGCTATTTGAAGTCACCTGTGTATTCGTTAATGCTGGTCACGAATATTCATAACGATCAGCCAACTTATCTCATTCTAAATACACAGCTCTCACATATCACCATACACCACCTTGATAGTGAGAAGGACATCTCTGATCAAATCCTCCAGTAAGACTGGAGGGACCACCAAACACAATGTAGATAAGCAGATACTGAGGCAACTTATCCCAGTTGCGGCTGTGCTGTATTGGTATCAAATGAAAGAACGGGCTCTCGCTTTGACCCTCCTTTGGGAAACCTGTGGCTTTCATCCCCTCTAACGCCTGTTATAAAAAGTTTCACTTGTTCTCAGGCGAGTAAAACTGGTCATGTTCTCATATTGCCTTCATTTTTTTTGAAAGGGTTTTTTTTTTATCCCTGATGGTCTTTTTCAAATGGAGACTCAAAGATCCTTGAGTCAGTGTGCGCTATTCATTCCATTCGGCTAATTCGAGAAGACACTGTTCTGTCACTGGCAGCACATTGTACATGAATGTCCCCTGTCAACAATTATTTGTAAATGATGCAGTCAAGACACTTTGGGTGGAACGCTGCGAGCATGCTACAGATTGTAGAGTCCCTCATTAGAATTCACTGTACCAAATGATTTGGCAGCAAGAGTCTTGGGAGTGTTCAAGTGCAGTTGACAGATGAGATAGAACTAGTCATTACGGATTACAGACACGGCATCGAAGCAATTTGTATGCTTTATTATCTGAGTGCCAAAAAATGAGTCATAATTGCAGGTTTGAGAGTCAACTATTGCAGCTTATGCTAAGAGACAGTGTTGCTAAGTCTTTCTCTGTGAGGAGTGTACATTTGCATTCTGCTGGATGTGTAAACGTAGCAGGAGGTTTTCGGCGTCCTTTTCTGACTGTTCACAGTGACTTTTATGCCGGGTTCAGAGTACACGATTTCAGCCTGATTTCGTCATGATTTTGTCGTTGTGCACAAACTTCCACCGTTGGGCCCGAATATGAACATCGGGAACAACGAACAGGTGTCTTGTAGAGTGACATAATCTAAGAACAGCGATGTGGCGTCTGGGACACCCCAAGACGAAACACGACACACGAAAAGTCTAGCGTGCCAGAATTTTTTGTGCTTTCCTGCCCAGTCTGACATCTCCTACAACATGTTCCTTGACGATGACCAATAGGACGAATGACAGTCGTCCTCCCCGACGACTTATGGACTTGCGCAAGGTCTTGAAAGGCAGCATACGATGATTGGTTGGGGTCAATCTTGTAGTGTCGCCAATCTACCGGCCAAGACACGGCAAGTATCTGTGGCACTATGATTGCCTAATCTGACATAGTGGCCATCGTGAAAGACATAAATATCGTGTAGTCTGATCCCGGCATTACACATGGCTGTAGTACTCGAGTCTGGACTTGAGACATTTTTTTTATTGCCTCAGACTTGTCTTGGACTCGTTGGTATTTGCACTCGAACTTGTTTCGGTCCTGGCCATTGGTTGTGCCAAGTATTCTAGTTGGTCTGGACTGAGTCCAGCTACCTTTAAAAATACATGTTTTTTTTTTTCTTCTTTTTTTTCTCTCAAGTAACTCCTCCTTCAAAACAAAATCATTGATTATGCGATCTTGCTCAGACGACGGGCTTTGGTTTAATTAATTCAAAATCCATCTGGAACGGGCATTGACATTGTCCTCCTGGCAACCAATCGTATGCCTCCCAAAACCCCCGCAGTGCATCCATTTATCCATTCATTCATCCATTCATTCATTCATTCATTTTTCAAGCCGCTTATCCAAATTAGAGTCACAGGGTGCTGGAGCCTATTCCAGCACTCATTGGGCGAAAGGCGGGGAAACATCCTGGACAGATCACCAGTCCATCGCAGGCATTGCAGCCATGCTCATTATTTTCATAGAAGATAAACTGTGTCTCTAGCATCACACAAAAATTATAAACAGGTAAGTGGTCTCAAAGAGGATTCTTTTTTTTCTGTCTTGGTCTTGACTCTGTCCAGTGGTGTGGCCAGAAATTTATGTTCGGACAGGCTTCGGCAAAAGTGAGCAGGCATGACTTTCACTCACAGTCCATCACTAGCCTACCCATTTTTTATAACCTACTGCTGAAGTGAATGACAGGTCAGACACCCCGTATCACAACTGTGGCGTACTCAATAACCAAGCCAGTCCAATCTTCTGGTCTTTGTTTGCATTGAAACAGAATATGTAGTAAACCACAAAATAATGCCACATTTTTATTCATCAAGCACACTTTAACCAGAAGTAGAGAAAAACAAATGCCCTGTCACAACAAGTGCAAAATATAATGCTGTCACAACTCTAGCTGGGTCTCCATCCAACTATTTAATGCAAATTAATGCTTAAACTTCTCATCAGATCTTTTAAGTCGCATAAGAAATTTATTCTCTGGAAAGAGGTGATTAGCATAGGGTAAAATGATAGTGATTGATGGAAACAGCTTTAGTCGCATCAGCAAGGGTTTTTTTGCAATTTTATCACATATTTCCATTAAAGTTGCCCTAGACAAGTTTTAAACCCGCAGCTGTTCACAACTCCTCCCGCGATGAGGAGAGTGTACATTTTTAATCTGCATAATACAGCCGGTGGAAACGCACACAAACGTTTTCTTAGCCGAATTTTCATGAATGTGCTTAAAATATACGAACACGTTGGGTGGAAAACCAGCCGACATGTCCTGTTGAATGTTTACATCTCTGAAACTATAAAGTCAAAACCAAACTTGTTAATTGGCCAATACAGATGTCAGTCAAACCCATCAAGCATTATACAAATAAAAAATTAGAGCTCATTTTATTTATTTCAGAATCATTTTTGATGATGTTTTAGTTACATTATCAACCAATTTAACAAACAATACCGTATTATTTTTCAGTCTTAAATTAGATAATTCCATCCTAACTCAGGGACCCTATGCATCTCCGTCAGGCCCCGTCCGTTGGCTACGTGCCTGACTCTGTTTCTCTCATTTGGACTCAGTCTTGACTTGGACCCAAACCTCTTTGGACTCGGTCTTGACTCGGTCTCGACTGGTCCTGGTCCTGGACTTACCTTGGACTCGACAAAGGTGGTCTTGACTACAGCTCTGCTTTTACGCCAGCGTTTAACCACATATGACCATCGTTGTGGATTGTTCAGTAAGCTGAAGAAGACTGGAAACGATGTTGATAACATTTTTCAGTGTTCTCATTCCCAAATCCCAGATCAAATTTTTCAGGCTACCGAATCCAAGTTTGTCCCCACCAGGGTTGAAGTTTAGCTGACCTTTGTGAGAGGACAAAGGCTTATGCTCACACTACGGCCTAAGAGGGATTACCGTCAACTGGCCAGAGAGAAGACATTCATTCTTCTCCCTTATCAGCTTTAGGTTGACTTTGACCACAGGCCGCTTCAGAGCCTGCAGTGGGATTTTATTTCTCACCTAGCAGCTCCTACTACCTCTGATAAGAATTCCCATCGAAAAACATTTAATCTCAGTATGGAACTATGAAACTTAAA
Source organism: Chanos chanos (assembly GCF_902362185.1). NCBI lineage: Eukaryota > Metazoa > Chordata > Actinopteri > Gonorynchiformes > Chanidae > Chanos > Chanos chanos. The sequence continues at coordinate 8,045,023 of NC_044506.1, read as the reverse complement.
TCTAACGAGAGTGCACAGTCAGAGTCTCTGGCCGACAAACACAAATCTGTATCATAGCGCGTTCATCCCAAGACCAGGGACGTTAAGAGAGAATGTGTGTGAAGAGTATCTGAGCTTCATTCACGTATAGGCTGACTGAGAATGACCTCTTATTCTCCCAGTGATTATTCAATATTACTTAGATTGTTGCATCATACGCAGTGTTACAGTAATGTGCATAATGGAGCGAAATTAAACATAAGTGGAACTAAGGGGGGGGGGGGGTATAAGACTTAAAACATACAATACATGCAAAAAATAGCAAACCAGAATAACATATAAATAAATAAACAAAAAGAGAACTATAAAAGAAGTCAAATTAAAGCTAGGTTTCCAAGTCAATAAACAGATAATTAAGTTAAATGAGATTAAATTAAAATGTGAAACTGTGAACAGACAAATGTGCACTAATAATGAAACTAAAAAGGGTTGGAAGACAACACAGCAAATTTCACCAGTGTGAACTGCATTCGGAGAGTATTTATCTCATCTTGTATGGGTCCCTTGTGAGACACTTAAAACACTCCCCCAGCTTAACCTAATGCTATTGCATTTGCTGCACGCAAGCCGTTAAATACTCAGACTGAGATGCTAAATAGCATGCAATATCCTTTTGACAGTGTTGACATTAACCATACACCACTGTCATAAAGTGACGAATATGCCATGTGTTCTGTGACCAGACGCATCTCAAAGTCATAAAACGCTCCATTCCCCATCTTGAGGTAATACATGCACACATATGACACCAATAAATAAGCAGTTATTGCCACAGAACCAGCGCAGCCATATCAGTAATTCTTATGACGGACTCAAGTTCATCCTTGCCCCGCTTTCTCCTCCGTCTCCTCTGCCTATCTTGACTGTCAGTGCCGTGTGTGTATTTGTGATAAGAACTGACACTCTTGACCTCGCATCTTCTCTATTGTAAGAGGACATGTTGTCTCTAACCCTCGCCACCATCTACGCCTGCCTGAAGGACTAAGCATCTGGGTGCGAATCCACACATCCGTGAAGGGGACAATGAGGGCATACATGTACTCTCTCTCTATCTCCCTTACACACACACACACACACACACACACACACACACAAAGAGGGACAGGGAAACCATCTCTGCTGTTGTCAAAGTCTATACCTGACACCCTTCAGTGAGGAGAAAATGTATTCAAGGTGAAACCGAAGAGGCTTTCGCACTCCTGCATTCACACTCCTACCCTCCGCCAGCTCTCAGTAATCTGCACCCACTCCCGCCTCATCTCCACAGAGTCGACTGTCATTCAACTCTCACTCAACGCCGGCGCACAGCTGCTCTGTCTGGACGACACGGCGCACTCTGTTAAGGAAAATAACTGATAACTGTGCCACCATCCACACATCTGTGAGCACAATCATTTGGAGAGCAAACGCAGAGGTCGTTGTGATGGCGTTTTTTTTTGTTTTTTTTTTAAAGCTGGGCCTATTATAGTGCCAGACTGCACAGGACAGCATTCAGATCAAATCTGTGAGTCATCTTCTTTGGTGTGAATAATTTACAAATGCTCATGCATATTAATTATGCGTGGTTTTCACAAATCGATTCCTTTTTGAATACACTTCCCCCCCCCCACCCCCTTTTAATTGGTGTTATTGATTGTGGACCCGTGACGTGCTAACATCACAACACATGCATTAAGTCTCCTTATCACGTTCTGGACTATTATGTCCATACTGAAATACTTGTGCATTGTTCAGTGGCAGAAAGGAACATGACAAATATACACAATTTAAGATGCACAGGTAAGCCAACAAATGTTCTCTACAAGGCACAGTGTGTGTGTCTGTGTGCCTGTGAGTGTGTGTGTGTGTATGTGTGCAAGTTAACAAGACCTTCATATATTCATCCTATTATCCTTATAACCTTGATCGTTCATCTTAAGATAAAAAAAATCTCGTTGGGGGGCTAGCTTTACTGAAGTAAAAAAAAAAATCCCATTAGAGAATATTTGTCTCCAAACGTCTGAGTGTGTGTATGAAAAAAAAAACAAAAAAAAACACTGTGTCTGAACGAATATGCCTGATGTGTGAGTAATGCACCTCAAATGCTGAGTAGTCCCATGAAGACATACACAAGCCTGAAGTGGACACATCAGTTAATTAAACGCTTTGAGACAAATCAAAGACACATGCTATGAAAGTAAAGGTAAGGACACTCAGGTTTCATCCTATCATTGAGCCAAAATGACGACCATTATGCTGAAAGCAGAACCTCAGGAATTCTCATGGACACTCCATCAGGCAATGAGTTCTCTGTGGAGTACAAAGGTGAGAGAGAGAACACAAAGCTTTAAATTTTTCAGCTCTGACACTGTCTTAGGGTTTTATTTTTCCTCCCTCAATAGAAGTATGTGATGGAAAAAGAAACAGATTCTACAGACAGAGAAAAAAACAAACAAACAAAAAAAACCCCCACCTAAACCATAAATGTCATCACTACTTGCGTAAATTAACGGGTGACATTTCGTATCGGTGCACTCATTTAATCCTGTTTAAGTTCTTTATCCATGACATATAAGAAAATCCCCTCAATCAATGAAAAATGTCAGTTGTTTGAGTTGGCTCCAGCTACGCACAGGTAACCCAGGTCTTTTGTTGCCCTTATTACAATGGCTTAATGGCTTCCTGTGTGACTGTATTGTTGATAATGAGACAATAGAGACAAGGGAGATTTAATGGCATTTATCTAAAATGCATCTAAGGCAACGAGAATAAACCAAAACTTGAGTTACATTGCCGGGCTGCGAGTCAATCGGCTGCCTTGTCCACCACTGGTGATTGGTTCAAGCATAAGATCTGCTTTTAATTGATCTTTCCCAAGCACTAAAAACCAGTTTCTCTGAGTCACAATCATTTTGACTGTAGTTAACACTTTACTTCTCATAGTGCAGTTAATACAGTCTGTTTCAATAAATATGGAATGCCTTTTCTAAAGGGAAATCAAGTTAAAGGTTATGTATTCTCAGTGTGTCAATTAAATATGAAACGAAAGAAGTCCCAGAGTACCAATTTTAAGTACAGTAGTATCGAGTCAAACTTAGGAGTCACAAAAGTTCAACAAATCGGACCTGATAAATCACTCCTTGTAAAAACATCTTACAAGCAAGGAAATTATACACTCTAATGTAACAATAATACATTTCAGTGTTCATTTTTTTCCAGCTCATTAAGCAAACATTAAGCAGTTAGCAAGCACTCAGAACTGCCATGCCAACAAGGCAACTAAAACATGGCGGTGAACCAACCTGTTTTCGTTTACAATACTGAATTGTGACTGGCAAGCTATGAAGTTTGGAAAATGAAGAAAGGGTGCCCATTTTACACCCCCTCCGCTGCACCCCACCCCCCCCCCCCCCCCCCCCCCCCCACCCCACCCTACCCCACCCTACCCTACCCTCTGGCCACCATTTCCCAGTCCAGCCTGCCACTCTGTCAGTCAGAGATAGTACTGCAAGCAACCGCCACCAGTGGTTTAAAATCACCAGTTTCAATCACTTTTTGTCAATCGTATTGACTCACTGTTCATTTTGGTTAAATTGCATTTGGTTGTTGGACAGCATGTGCAGGGTCTCAAAAGTGAGTCAGAGTTATGCAGACTTTTTATGGCCTGGAGAACCTTGATGTGAATTCAGCTAACTGAACCCTATATTCTGGGCTGTTCTGTCAAAAATGCCTCTATGGAATCCTGGATGAATACCATGGGTTATCTGAGGATAATGTTCTGCTCACCGCCAAAAAAAAAAAAAAAGGTATGGTTTTTGAGTTGGCAGCTAGTTTCATGAATTCATACTTAATGGACTCTGTCTCTTGTGTTCTGCAATTCGGTTACATGATCACAACTGTACTGTGGTCGGTGTCACATTGCGTTCATTTCAACTCTGTCAGTGGGGCTACTTATGAAGATTAATCACTTTGTTTGTTTGTTTATTTGGCAATTTCTTTTCTTTTTTTTTTCAAACAGAATTATTTGGCCGAAAGATTTGACTGCACACAGTTACAGCCGAAACACAAAATCCACCCGATCATTTATCAAGATAAACAGACTGTCACCGATCAAGAAGGTTCCTAGAAGAGGAGTTGCAGTGGAGAACTGCTGTGAGACTATCAACATGTGTTGGAATAACCTTTCGCCAGCTGCAAAATCAGAGTGCTCTTAACTTATGAGAGAAATTCTACTGGGTTTTTTTTCCCCTCTTGCTTTCCCAAAAAGCAATCTGCAACACAGCTGCTGTTTTCTCTGCGCCCATGGTGCTTGTCCAAGTCTCGTATTAGGTAGGCAGAGGACCTGCCATCTCGCATGCAGCTAATTCTGCAAAACAATGACTAGCACACACAGGGAGAGCAGACACATGACAACAATAACAACAACAGGAGAAATGAAGCAACTGGTTGCTATTGGCGACAGACAAAGCAAGCGACGGTTGTTTTGACTTTCCTCGATTGTAAAACGCCACACAACCATCTCTCGGTCATGGCAGACCAGAAAACGGCATTAGTTTCCACTTTGTGATGGCTTCTTGTTGCCGAGGTGACGGTAATCTAGCGTTTCGAGCAAAGAAATTAATCCACGTCCTTGCTTCAATGTAAACCTTCAGGGCTGCCCCACTTTGGAACCTGAATGCACTCTTTTTTGATTTTCTGTCCTTCTTTGTTGTTTGTTGTTGTTGTTGTTTGTTTGTTTGCTTTTTTTTTTTTTACACAGTTGGTTGCAAAAGCCATCAGTGATCATGTGAACCACAGTGTGGGTCGGCTGTAAGACCGCGTAACTTCACCGATACAGGATTCAATAACTACAGGGTTTCATGTTCTTCTGAAGTGTGTTAGGAATAAAGAACCTTAATAAATAGTGCAGAAAAAAAAAGAGCTGGCTGACTTTAATACTTTATGCCCTGGTCTTAAAAACACACTGGGCCTGGAAAGTAACATTAAAATGAATACAGTCTTCCCAAGAAAATCATGTTCTTTCTCTGCACATACACACAACAGAAACTCAAGCTTTTCTCTGGGGCAAGTCCTGTGAAATACAACTCCACTGTAATGCAATATCCTATAAGGCCTAGCACTAGTATTAGGTGTACACTGTGCTTTATCATGTGGATAGACAGTGTACATGTTCCAGTACATCCATATGTTGGCATGTATCGTATTTAGTTCAGAAACTTCAGATCGTCAAGACCTCATTATTTGGATTCTTTGACTTTACGGTTTTCCATACATATGTGTCCATGTACTGAACTGCCTTTTTTTTTTCTTTTGCTGAAGGCGTTGTATCCTGTATGACAGACATCCATAAGCGAACAGAACTCTTTTGTGCCTTTGTCTGGACGACAACCCAAAGTCTGTCCTGTTCTTTTAAACTTCTCAGTGTAGGACCCTGCGGTAAATCATTTTCAGTCCCTGACTCTCAGACATTTCTTCTTGGAACACAGGAGGGTTCCCGAACATCTGCAGCGCTGTTTGGAAATACCACGGGACACATGCCTGACAATAATTAATCTCCACAGCCCCGAGTCGTCAGTTGTCTCTCTTAGGTGGCACTTTTCTGACTGAACTTTTAGTTAGCTTTTATCTCAGAGCTAATCTGCATCATGGTATCGTTTCTCTGCACATTTGAGACAGACTGCAGTACAGAGGAGCGTGTAGATAGCAAAGGGACACTGGATTCACCCACATTGTAAAAATGCCTCTGATCACCCAAATTAATTACGTTTCAAACAAAAGCACGGCGTGTTGTTTGCAGATAGCCACACTGGGCTCATTTACAGCTAATGATGTCTCCAGTCAGCTAACAAACGCTGATTAATTAAAACTTAGCAAGCTGACAGTAAAATGAAGAACTGGGTCTACCACGTTTGTCTCTCAATATGTAACTTACATTCCTTGTGTGTTACATTATGAAAAGGAGCAAAGGAATAAATGAAACAATGCCAAGGAGGGGAAAAAAAGAAGAAGAGAAAGAAGTACAAGAAACAGAAGATAAAGAAGAAAACTGTCAAAAAGAAGCTCCCCGCAGCCTCTGAATAATTCCTCACAGCTACACTTGCATCAAAGTAAAAGCATAAAACACCTTTAGTTTGCAACTAATGGATTCCCAAGTTTCTCATTTTAGGTTTTTTTTTCCCTTTTAATTCAGAATGATGATCAGATTGGGTAAAAAAGAAAAAAAAATATGGATGCAAGACTATTGATGTATTTGGAAGTCTGTAGATGAAACAGGTTAATGAAAGAAAGAGTTGTGGAGAGTATTTGTCTTTCAGTACTGACATTAAGAGATGAATGGAGAAAATCTATTGAAATCTCATGCAGTGAAGCAGCTGGACTCAATCCATATCTGTCTGTCTCACCGTGCATTGCTTTGCCCAGAGCTTCTTTGGAGGTAAAAAAAAAAAAAAGAGCAGCTTTCATTCCTTTCTCTCTTTGGGATAAACAGATAAATAGAAAACACATAACATATAACACACACACACATACACACACTCACACACACACGTAAACACACACACATGCACATGCATATACACACACACTCCCTCGCTTCTCTGTCTATGTCTGGCTATCTGCTTTATCTTTCGGGAAGGATGAAACAACCTCTCTCCAAAATGGAGATTGTTTTGGAATCTAGATGCATATAGAGGCATTTAATGACAAATGACATAAAAGAAAAAAAAAAGGCATTTATTCTAATGCGTCTGCCGACGGGTGGAAATAATTCTCTGTGCATTAAAAAAATATATAAATAAACTGCGGCCCCCGCGTCACAGCGATCATCTTAATGACTGTGCCACGGGCTCATCCAGGTCTGTGCCCGGTACATGTTTATGAAATGCTTCTAACGCTAATTACTAATGATTTCTAAAGAGGCCACGAGGGTCATAAAGCCACAAATGACAAGAAAGTTTTTCTCATTGGCTTGGCTTCCCGTTTTTGAAAGAGAGAGAGAGAGAGAGAGAGAGAGAGAGAGAGAGAGAGAGAGTAGGTGCTTGTCTTTCAGCTTCAGATTGGATAATCAGACTTTGAGGAAATCATTAAGACCTTCACGCCTTGCTCCGCTTAGCCCTCAGATGTGTTTTGTTTCTGGACTGCCGAGCTGTCAGTGTAGTCGGGGAGAAAACCGATGGGACAGCACAGCAGTGAGAGAGAGAGAGAGAGAGAGAGAGAGAGAGAGAGAGAGAGAGACAGACCGTTCTCCCAGCAGACACATCTATTCGGCAGGACTGAAGTCTTGCTGCCTGCTGCAGATGGTCCCCCTGATGTGACAGACGTCTAGTGCTTTCGCTAAGTGACTCGATGACTTCGACTGGTCCTCATGGATTTGCCATATGTCAGAAAATATGTACCACCGTCTCTCAACTGATGGCTTATGCCACAGCAGACTGGATCCACACAAGTTTTCTTCACTTGACATGAACAAACTGAGAGGATTCGACAAACAGTTCTCATATGCCTGCTGCATTAACAAGTTTTAGCATAGTTTAAAATCGCGAACTTCAAACTTTATAGTGAGTGAAAAAAGTTACTTTATAGAAAATAAGAAAGATGGTGATTTTATTTTTTGGCTCGTCCCTTTTTATTTTATCCACATAGAAAAAGCACAATTAACCATTAAGACATTTGCATTTCTAAAGCTGAGAATGTGTCAAATCTTGTTAAAGACTGGAGTGAGTTTAGAGACGGGAGCATGTCTGATACGTCGAAACAGCCTGCAGTTATGTTTGGAATTCTCCGGCGCTGTCAATTAAACGGCAGCGCTCTCTAATCGTTTGAGGCCTTCTAAAGCCCGCACATGCTGATGAAGTAGGTCTGTGCGAGGCCACGCATGTCGAGCATAAGTTAATTGGAAATAGGTTTTCTGAAACGCAGAGCTAAATGGCTGATCCTCTAACCCTTGAGAAATGTGCAAATAGCTGCCGCTGCATAGTTTGCACCCCCTCGCCAATCACCCCCCCCCCTCCCCTCCCCCCCCCCCATGTGCCCAAAGAAGAGGGTTCAAGCTAATGTATGCCACCTCTGTTGCGCGGTAACACATTTGACATCTTAGCTATGCCGTTGCTACATTTTGAAATCATGCCATACGAAGCTAAGGAATTGTGTGAGCGAAGTAAAGATATTTAATAAATAAGCTTGATAAGGTCAAATGTGTTTTTTAAACCGTCATCCGGTCAGAGTCTCCTGATTTCACCTGGGTCACCTGTCTTCACAGATTACCCTTCGCTCTGCGCTACGTGTAACCACATTATTGTAGTAGGGCTCTGCTAAAATAATGCACAGTGCTAGGTTTCGAATATTATCTCATATACTGGCGGATAGGAAGCGGAGAGCAGACTGTTAAGAAACTGCTGATGCGAGAAAATTTTCATAAAATACTACCCAGCAATAACAGCAAAAGTGGTCCATAGGCTTACTGCTGGTATCTATCACTGGGAAGTAGTTAAGGGTCACAGCTCACCAGCACACAATTTAACTCAAAAGAAGTGTCTTTTGGAAAACCTGAGGAAGAAAAAAAAAACTGTGAAACTCCTGTCTTCTTCAAACAGTACCCTTCGACACTGACGGCTAGACATATCTTAGTTACCTGGGGGTGGGGTATGATCAGACTCAAATCTGCTTGGACACTTCTTGTAACAGCCCAAAGCATGATTTGATTCAGATAAGAAACCTCTGAAACCTTTCTGATACAGTGATATGTCCTTGGCAACGACAGCAATAACGACAAAAAACAATCATGAGAAAACTGTTCAAACTGGTATGTATTTAGAAATATACAAAACAAAAAAATAAATACTGAAATATATTTATAATTAGCTTATGAATATTGATTTAACATGTTAAGCCAATATTGACTAAAGGCTTTAGTTTCATTAAAAGTTCTTGTGAGTATAGAATCAGAGACAGTCTCTAGTAGATGTAACAGGATATATGTAATGTATATAATCAAATATGAGATTACTTACAACCATCACAAAATTGTTTTTCTCAGTCTAAACAAAGCTTAGAAATCATCAGGAACTGTTCTGTCAATAGTGAAGTAGTAGCCTACACGTCACAAAAGGCTTTAAAGGTAAAGAACAATCATTCTTTCATCTTTGCTTTGAGATCTTCAGTTTGTAGGACTGATTTCCTTAATCTACCCTTTAACTGCTCTCCCAGTGTGTGCTTGAAAAAAAAATAAGTTCAAAAGCACAATTTTGAACATTATTCCTCTATGAAATATTAAAGACAAAACATGTCCACTTGATTTCTTGTTTTTATCAACCTAATATACACTGTTTTGCAGCTCCTGTGGAAAACTGGCAGGAATTCCTTTGGAGGCCTGTGTGTACTCAGCCATTTTCTGTATTTGTCCGGCACTGATGGGAGCCTCCCCCCGCAGAGCCCCCGAGACCATCATTTCCATTTTCAAATCTTCAGCTGAATCATCATCGCCACAGCTGACAGACCGCACTTTAGCTGTCAGTTTCTGTTAACAGCTCTGGTTTTTTTACAGTTACGTTTCAGAAAAAAAAAAACACCACAATAAAGCAGTTCTTAACAGCCTGATCTTTTAGCTTGTTTGGTAACAAAATAACAAAATCACTGCACAAAAAAAGTTTTTACACTTCTGTTATCTGAACAGATCTGTCACCTATTTGTAATTGGCATGTAATACGTTGGCTACATCAGATGAACTGGACCAGGGGTGTTACTCCGCAAGCTGCTTATTGACATGTTTGTCAGCTTCAAATTACTCAACCCTGCAATGTTTCCACAGTATTTAGGAAGTAGTCTAAACTTGTTTTAACAAGACCGACTTAAATAAAAAAATTGTCTGTTTGCCACAGGGGGTGGCACGGTGGTGCAGTGGGTAGTGCTGTCGCCTCACAGCAAGAAGGTGTCGGGTTTGATTCCCGGCCGGGCAGCCAGGGTCCTTTCTGTGTGGAGTTTGCATGTTCTCCCCATGTCTGTGTGGGTTTCCTCCCACAGTCCAAAGACATGCAGGTTAGGTGAGTTGGAGACATTAAATTGCCCCTAGGTATGAATGTGTTTCCCCTGGGATAGGCTCCAGCACCCCCCGCGACCCTAATCAGGATAAGCGGCTTAGATGTGAGTGAGTGTTTGTCACAGTGCTCTCTATCACCCCTAGTGGAAGAAATCAATGCCTGGCCCACAGACAACTTTTTAATACAACTCCCTTTCTTGAAGATTTGTCATCCCATGTCCCTTGACATTACTTGCAGCCAATAACTTTACGCTCAAAACCAGATTCTCAGAGGTGTGTTTAAACCTTGTTGAAAACCAGCAACGCCAGCAATAAAACCTGAGGGCTCGTTGTGAAATGCAGAGGAATTGAAGCTGTTATATATCTCTTTTTCTTTTATGTCCAACCCTGAACCTCTCTTGACTTCAAAAGCAGAAGTGCGGACATGTTTATATAACCTTGCCAAGGGAATGAATTACACTAGTGAGCTGAAAACACAAAAGACTGAATGACTCTTTCGTTTTGCTTGAGATTACGCACAACCATGTCACTTTACCGTCAGAGTGAAGCATCATAGTTTACCCTAAAATAATGTGTAATTCCCAATGAGGTTCCCCTACTGAATGACAAATACCTCTGGTGCCTCTGAGGTCCTTGAATAGCTAGCTAATCTTTACGTGGCCTGCAAGACCAGCTCTGCGGTGCAGTTTTACTGTATAATCGTTCCTTGAGCTCTGTTTGTTTGCTGAGCTCTGCATCTTATGTAAATCCCTGGAAGCCCAAGCAGAACTGGAGCGGAATAGTGTCAGTGCCGGTTAGCTGCAGTGGGCAGCACAATGACTTGCCATTCATCCTTATGAGTGACATGATGTTATTTGACATGGGAAGACTACAGCGAGGGATTCACAGATAGAATGGACTCTCTAATTACAGGAAATAAACCCATGGTAGACACACTTCTGTCATAGACGTGAGGACCAAACCTATGGGCTGCAAGGTACAATAATCTCATTCGGTGACGTCGGACGGAATATCTTAGGCTCCATTTCAATGCATGCATCCCCGGAACTCCAATCGCACTTCCATCGCAGTTGAGTACTTCCTGCCAATCTTTCAACCCAAATCCGCAGCGACTTGAAACCGAACTGTTGTGACCCTTTCTGAAAACTTCAGTGCGCTGAGACATTAATTTGTTTGACTAAAGATGTGTTTTCATGCATGCTGCTAATGAGGTGTTTCTTTCTCATTAAAATAGGACTTAACAGCCTCAGGGCCAGGGAGCTGACTGACCCCACCAAGACTGGACCATTAAACTTCTAAGTCACATGTCCACCACTTATCGGAGGCTTCTTGCTTTCTATGCAACTAATCAAAGACTTATTGTGACCTATTGGGGTCCAAGGGAAAAGTTAGTGTCCTCATTAAAGATAAAAGGGAACTTCTAAAAGTTTTTTTTGTTGTTGTTCATTTGTTTTTCTGTTGTTGTTTGTCTGTTTTTTTAGCTCTTTCATTTCATGCTCACCATTCAAATGTTGATGATGACTCTCAGATAGATAGCAGCTCTTGGATAAGAAATCTGTCCGAACCCCGTTGTGTTTCACGTCCGCATTCAGGGACTGGGTAAAAGAATCTGCTTGAAGATGAGCCATTTGGTCCTCAGTCAGAGGACCAACTTCATTTGTTCTTTCGCTGCTTAAATAAGTCTTTTATGAATGTTACCTCTGAAACCCCATTTACCCAAAGGACTGAGCCTTAACAGATGAAATGTCCATCAAATGTCAGACCAAATGCCTCTGAGGGTATTCGCCAGAGTTCGTTTTCACCCACACACACCGATACAGCTACTGCTGGATGCCATTTATTGACATTTTTTTTATTACACTCATTTTCTCATCACTGCCTGAATCTATAAAATGTCCAGTAAGTCCAGTCAGCCTCAAATTGCTTCACCCCATTGCACATGCCTTATTGTAGAGATAGCATAGATCGAAAAATACTGAGATTTTAGAAAGAGACCAAAGGCATTTTGTGTTGTTTTGTTTCTTACTTTAATTGAAAAGACACGTTTCATTTCTTATGTCGTTTCATTACGCAGACGTTGATTTTTTAATGTATTTATTTATTTGTCTGTTTGTTTTCAGGTGGATGTTTTTGTTTTGTTTTGTTTTGTTTTGTTTTGTTTTGTTTGGTTTCGTTTCATTTCGTTTTTATGGAAACTAATGTAATGCACTATTGCCCTTAGTCTTAACTGTCTAAAATTATGAATTTTACTTCAGACCAATTGTCTAATTCTTCCCAGTCTGTGAACAAGTAACATTTCTGAAATAACACCCTGCAGCTTGACAAGCATTGATTTTTATGTACAATTTCAGAGCTGCCTCATTAAACTTTTAACTCATAGAGAAATCAGAGCTGGAACACGTTTTGTAGCACACTAATGCTGACACTCTGGTTAATCTCTATCACAAATATCAAATGTGACATTCTCACACGCTCTGATTTCATTTGTTCATATTTTCAAAAACAAAACAGCTTCAATCTGAAAGAGAACCCATTCACCATGAATGATATTAACTGACAATTTATTTGGGGGATAAACATTCTTTGTCATTTTTAAGTGCCTAGATTCCTCTCAGACAGTCTACTGATTTTACCGTAGGATGTGGTTGCCATCTTGTGGATGTTTTCTATGAAGTCCAAACTCAAAAAGGAGAGAGAGAGAGAGGGAGAGAGAGAGAGAAAGAGAGAGAGAGAGCGTGAGAAAGAGAGACAGAGAGAAAGAGACAGAGAGAGAGAGACACTAATATTTCAAAATGTGTTGCTGAAACCAAAGCATTATCTTCTAATGTATGTGAAATATATTTCGAGTCATGATACACATAGTTTTTAGAGGCTCAAATATAATGACTTGGTGAAACGTGCACATATGGTTTGAGTCCAGCGGGGGGCAGTACAGTACCTCTGATATACTGGTGCCATGAGTGCAAAACTGAAGTATGGTTTTGGGTGATCCAGTGGTAAGGCTATTCTGTTGTCCCTGCAGTTATAGAATAAACTAATTAAAGGCAGCATTGTTCAGTGTTCTCGACAGTAGCTTCAAATCAGCACAGTAATCCGATACGTTTCTGTTGTCAAAAACTGTATCAGATTAAGAGACAGACTTTAGTCTTTGTGGCTTTCTTGGATTTAATTCTTTCTTTTTTGGGGGTGGAGTAAAAATGAAAAAAAAAGTATTTTAAATTTTAAATTATGTGTGAGACATGTTTCTTCCTGAAATGCGGTGCCAAATCATTGTTTCTCTGTCCAATACCGTCTGACCGCAGTCACATACGTCTATTGCTGATATGTTGTGTTTTAGCCTGTGGATAGGATGTGGTAAAAAATGGAAACCATTCTTTGTAGGCACTGACGCTGGATTTGAATACATGGAGGCTTTCAGTCTTCTTTTGCTATGTGTTTTCGGAGCTGGCAGGCAGGCTGTCTGCCTGTCTTCCTCTGGTTGACCTTTCTTAGCCCCTCCTTTGGACTGGACCATCTGTGCTGGTTGGCATGGCCGTGGGTGGACACGGGGTCGGTGGCAAGGTCAGGCTCTGACCATGTCCGGATTTGACTAAGTGTCCCTGAGATTTCAGAACGGTTTATGGTCTTCCCCTGCTTTCTCTGAGTCTTTAACATTTTTTTCCCCGAAAACTGTCTATGACTCAGATCCCTAAGCAATTTTATCTGCTTAATAAACCGAAATGATTCAGTCCAAATTTAATACACTGGAGTATACCCATGACCAATGATGCTCAATTATTATTCATTTTCACTGGTTGCACACGTTTGACGGAAAGTACACTGAACGGGATTTCATAATTGGCCTCAGAGTTTTCTTTGGCTCTGAAAATAATACTTTAGCTTTATTAGATCAAACCGATTTTCTTTTCTAATGTTCTTTTTGCTTTGTTGCCGATTGCTCTTCAGTCGAGTTGGCACCTTTTTTTTTTTAGTAAGTATATTGTTCATGGACTGTTTGTTCCTCCATTTCTCCTCCAGTGCCTTGATAAAGGCATCTGTCAGTTTCAATTATGGAGTCAGCGTGTGGAGTCTGATGACAGGTTACACTGTGAACCATAATAAGGGGTTTTGATGTCCAGAATGACAGTTTCCAAAGAGGGTTTTGGAGTACTGTTTTTTTTTTTGTTTTTTTTTTTTTGAGTGGTCGATTTCATCCAATCATTTTGATCTGGCTTTTTGCTCTCTGTGTGTATCCTCTTACAGCCATCTTCACGCTCTGAAACAATGTGCCCTTCAGTATCTCATTCCCCCCTTTTCAATAAGAAAACCCTTCACGTGAGAGCCCCAAATTGACAATAATTAAAAGCAAACAGCTCTAATCACTCCTCTCTCTCTCCCCCAGTGATGAGGTTACAGTATCATTAAAAAATCTTCTCTGAACAAGCACCGAGCTCAGTCTTCCGACTGTCGCCCGTACTGGTGTGTCTGGGAAAATGCCAGATGAATTATGGCCTTCCTAGTACTCTGTTAATACAGCGTTATGGTCTCACAGTAAATATTTGTTGAAGGTTGTTTCTGAAGTTTGATCATTTTCTTCTTTAGTGCCACACGTATACATTATCATAACGGTTTTGTCTCTGCAGGCGTGCTACATCCAGTAACAGAAGTATTTCTCAAAGAAAATGCGATACATTTGTTTAAAAAAAAAAAATGAATAAAAAAAAATCACAGGAATCTCTGGAGTGACGTGAGCTGGAGAAACAGCTGTTTTGAGCAAGAACGTGCGTGTTTTAAGACCTGTTGCACAGTGTTGACTTGAGTGATGTAGAATCATTTTTGATAAAAATGAAACAACAGCAGAAACAATAACAATATCAAATTGTTGAGATGATACTGAGCTAGGGATTTGAATACAATTTTGCATCTGCCACTTTATTTAGTACCTACTGTAGTATAATATCGTCTCTGCCAAGTTGGAATGTTGTAAATGTTGCATTGTAGCTACCTAGTATTATGAAACAGACAACAGATAGGGATGTGGTATAAATGCCTACATTTGATGCATTTTGTAGAAATATGTCAATATTTGACATGATTGCAATTCTACCCTCTGGTCATTGGAGGTCACTATTTCTCCTCTCTCTTTTGTTTTTTGTCAGCTCTCATTTGTCATTTTCATTTTCATTTTAACACCATCTGTAGGGTGTCTTTTTCTTCAAAAATGCTACATTGTACATGGCATTAAAAATTGCAAATGGATCAGATTAGAAGTTGAGTTGGAGTTACAGATAGTAACTTCTCACACTTATGTTTTTGATACCTGTTTCATGACACCCAGTAGACTGTACACAGTAGACAGTTTGTAGGGGGATGAGGGGGGATGCCATCCTCCTTGTTATCAAAATGACGAAAATGCATCCCCCTTGTTAACCTGCCCTCCGCCTGTGAACTCTATAGAGTAGTGTCAGTGATCACTGGGCCAGCCCCCCTGTTGGCCATTTGGCCATCCTCCCATTAAAAAAAATAACAAATCACCTACTTACTATACAGATTTTCATGCAACTCTCCGTCTCAGTCTCTGTCTCTGTCTCTGTCTCTCTCTCTCTCTCTCTCTCTCTCTCTCTCTATATATATATATATATATACTTTTTTTTTTACTTCAGGTAGTGTTACCTCCCCTGATAATAAAGTTTTATTAAATTGCAGTGGAATGAAGGTTATGCTAAAATTATGTTCACACATTTCATCCGTGTCCCTGCAAGACCTGAGCGCTACAGTCAGCGTCTGCTGCTGTCTCCTCCAATCACATTCCAGGAAATTACTGATTACAGGGCACTTAGAGATGACATCACCCCAGAAAATGAATAACCTCATCTGGGTTTTCATGTCTTCCCTGCCATGGCGTGTGGGGAGAGAATCTGTGAAGCTATGCCTGGTCGCAGTCTGCGGTATATATGTCTAAAGGAAACGGAGCGGACTTTGACAGCAGTAGTCTCCTTTTAGAAAAAGGAGATCAGATGGTTGCGGGCAGGCAATGATAGAGGATGCTGGCCATCCTGCCATACGCACTGTAAACCCATACGATTATTGTCATTATCTTCAATATGCACCTGTCTGCAAATATACATTAGCATGTGCGTACAAACACACAAACGCACACAACCACAAACACACACACACACACACACACACACACACATGTTTGTATTCATACTGTAGTAAGGTATTTTCATTGACTCCTACTTTACTGTACCTAAAGAATGTAACTATTTTAAACTTTTGACAATAATAACAATATCTTCCAGAGAGGAAAAAACTTTCCACTAGCAAATTACCCCATAATACCACCACACACACACACACACACACACACACACACACACACACATACAGAGAGAGAGAGAAAAACACTCTGACTCAGAAATACTCTACAGGATATACAGCTAGCTTGGTTTGTTTTGATATTCCAGTGCTCTCACCAGTTATGGAAAAATGAGGCCTTACATTTATTTAAGTTTTCATCCTGAAACATACAAAACGCCGATCATCTCCGGCATCCTTACTGGAATACTCATATTTCTGTTGACATGAACCCTTAACCAAAAAATTACACAGGGTTCAATGGGACTATAAGAAATGCCGCCTTCGACGTCTCGACCCACAATATGTCCCAAACCATCGCCACCCGAACCCCCCACTCAGCCACAAAATTCTCCCTTCCTCTGGGTTTCCACTGGTCCAGCCAGAACCACAAGCCACTTCTAGAGGGGAGACAAAGAGACAAACCCAATCTGACAGTCAGGGACCGAGGCAGTCGCGATAGAATCAGTTCTCCCAGGCCGAAAAAAGGCATTCAAGAAAAGGGACAAATGTAGTTTTATAGCTACCTAGCTAAAACAGTTAATTACATATGGTCAGTGATGTGGAATCTTTCCCTTAGACTGCCTGTGAACAAACTTTGCGGTTTTTCACAAGCTGCCTATTTTACCTTCTCCGCTTGGCTGCTTGGCGCATACAACTATACTATAGATTGACAAAGCTCCCAAAGCTGAGGGACCAAAAACATACATGACGGAGACAAAGTCTCTCCAGTGCAAAAACTGAAAAAAAGGACTCTTGACTGTTCACCTCTGACCTGGAGCCATTTTACACAGGCACAAATGAAGAACTCTCCTCTGAAGATTATGCATGGCTCCCTTTGTGTTGTTCTACCCACACACCCTCAGCTTCCGCATAACAAGCAAGAGTGACAGTCTAAAAATACTGCCTTGTGTTTACAGTGCCGCTGTGTGGGGCACGAGGACACTGGGTATATGTGTGCGGGATGTGTGTGCATGTGCGTGTGCATGTGTGTGCGGGTGCGTGCGCGTGTGCGTGCGTGCGTGCGTGCGTGTGTGTGTGTGTGTGTGTGTGTGTGTGAGCATGTGTGCGTGTTTTTGTGCTTGTGTCTCTACCCCATGGCTTTTGACTCTGAAACTTGCGCTACTGTTCTGTGTGTGTTTTTATGTGTGTGTGTGTGTGTGTGTGTGAGAGAGCGAGAGTGTGTGTGTGCATGTGCATGTGTGTGTGCATACATTCACCAAGCACACACATTAGAACCAATTCTGTAATATTTTCATAAACAGCTCTGTAATAGCAGCAATATGAGAACATGATAGTTACAACATCAGTTCTAAAGAGCACCCTGCAATTTGGGTGAATTAGTGCCCTGCTTATTTTGATGTGGCCAATGTGAGACTTGTCATTAACACAGAGGGTATCAGACACTTGTACAATAGCATACTGTCCAGAGGAACACCAATGGATGCAAACACTGTCTGGCTCTGAGATCCAAATAGACCAAAGAAAGTCAAAACATTCACACACACACACACACACACACACACACATACAGAGAGAGAGAGAGTGTTTCTGTTATGAGGTTAGCCGGGGCACAGTGTGTTACTGTGTTAATACCTACTTGGACTCCTTTCCCAAGTGGTCTAATCCAGAAAGGAAAAAAAAAACCTCTCTGATCCATTTAAAGGACAGAGAACTTTAAGCTGTTTATCTTTTGTCTTCCTGTTTATACAGACCAGGTAACATTTGCATGTTATATGATGCTTCTACATGTGTGTTTAGGCACTTTCAATTAAGACTTTCATTCTTCCCCAAGTTCCGTTTTTAAATAAACAATGCCAGCTGCTTGTCTCTTACGCTCAGGAATATCCAAGGTACTTCACTTGACATCACTCAATATTTCACATTTTGCTATGTGGAGTTACTCTTCTACCGGCTACGCAAAAACCTGAAGCATTTCAGAGAAGCGGGTCCCAGCTTTTGTATATGGGAGAGCGATTCTATCAAAAAGAAAAAAAAAAAAATAGCAGTGCCTTTGGTGACTGGAGACACACATTTGCCTCTGTGTTGCAGACGTGTGTAGATAAGAGTGAGAGTGACATGGATCAGGTGAGACCCTCAGGTGTTACCCACAGACACTCCACGGGGACGTTTAGCAGAGTGCTCCTGAGAGAACTTGTCACCCCTTCCCCCAGCCAACCTGAGCTGGCCCCCCGCCACAGCACACCCAGCCATGAGGGAATTCCAGTCACATCTTAGATACTACAGGTGGTGACACGCAGTAACTGTGATCGCATGTAGTAACTGTGAGCACATGCAGTCCTTAACTGTGATTGTTTTGAAGAGAAATAGTGTTGAGTAGGCTATATGAAGTTGTGCGAACAAAATCATTTGTGTGCTTGGATTAGCCTGTCAGTTTGTTTTAGCCTGTCATTTTGTCTTAAATCATAGATATGCTGTATGCTGTGAAGCCTGGCTGTGAAAAGTCCACAAAGAGCAAATCAATGTGGTTTTGTTTTTGTTTTTTGTTTTGTTTTTTTGACTGCAGGGAAAGCTGGTTTTAAACTTTAAGGTTAAGGGTTAAGGGTTAAGGATTCCATTGTTCTCTTATCTGAGACAGGAAGTAGTGGGAGAAAATCTTGGGACCAGTGACTTTGCAGTCGGGACCACGGATTAAAACTGACCCTCTGTATCTAGAACAGGATGTCCCCTTTAAGTCCCTGCACTATGCAGCAACTGAAAGTCTATATCCATGCGTTGTTTGTGTGTACGTGCACATGTGTGTCTATCCCTGTACTTTGTGTGTGTGTGTGCACCATGTATTGCTCTCTTTCTGGGGACCGGTAAAATAGAATAATCTGAAAAAAGTACCAGGTGGGGACCAAAATGCTGGTCCTCACGAGGGGAACAATGTTTTTCTAAACTATATTGTTGTTACAAAAGGTGTCAAAACATTTCTTTGGTTAAGGTTAGGGTTAGGGATAGGTTAGTATTGTTTAGTTACAGAATAATGGGAGTCAGTGGGAAGTCCCCACTAGGATATGAGTACAAACTTGTGTGTATGTGTGTGTGTGTGTGTGTGAGTTTGAAGATACTTAAGGACATGACAATGTTAGGTTTACTAAAGATCTTGCTTAATCCTCACTGCTAGCCCTCACATGTCCCCACTGTCACACTGAATGAATGAACTAGTATCAGTCAGTCCTGTTTTCACTTTACTCTAGGGTTAGCAGTTTACTATACATTTCACTACCTATCTGCTTTGAGTCAAAGTATCCCCACTGGCTGTCCTCTGACATGGAAAAACAAAAAAAAAAAAACATGTGGTCTCAGAGCTCACAAAGATCTCACATGAACAGTGTGAACCGTTGGCTTGACATCTATAATTTTTGAGTTAGTTTCTTTTATATCTATATTATATTTTATATTATCTCTATTATATTTTATGTATATGTTAAAATGGAGGTTGACATATGCTTATTTTGAATATATTAATGCAGGAAACCAAGAACTGAAATTTTCCCCCGTTAATGTTTTTCAGGCACTGTGGGGTTTTACTGTCAGCGTCGTAAAATTGCTACTGTGACTGCAAGCATGTCTTCCATGGGTTCTGACCATTAACCAACAAGACCTGTTTGATTTTATGTCTGTCTGAAAGGAGTGCTTGCCAATAGCCATTATGACAGACAGACTACGGATTCCTGAAATGGCCGAACAAAAAACACACACACACACACACACACACACACACACACAGATACTCTCATGGTTCCTCAACTAAGTATCAAAGGTACAGAATCAATGTGATCCCGATTTCCCCTGTCTAGCTTTCACAGACGTTTTCAATTCCGTCTTTTCATAGTTTCATCCAAATACCAAAGGATTTCTCAAAATACGTACGATCAACGAAGAAAGACTAAAAGAAAAAAGAAAAACGTCCCAGAGGACCCTGGAACCTCCTCCACACCCAAAGGAACAGCCTGTTCTCAGTCAAGCATACAGGCCAACGTTTGATATCATAGTCAAAACAAACCATGTCATTTTAATATTTGGCTTGATAGAGGTAGGATATGAGCCGAGCCGAGCCGTGCCACGAGTATCGGACTGGTTTTGGGTGTGATTGTGAGAGTTATGACAGGGAAACAATTGCAATACTTATCTCCAGATCCTCACTTGGACCTCAGGCTCTTGGAAACCCTCAGAT
>NC_044506.1:7889450-8019450 GCF_902362185.1 Chanos chanos | reverse complement strand
ATGAGATGAGATGAGATGAGATGAGACGAGACGCCATTTGCCCCCAACCTTTGGCCTCTATCTTGCTGCTCAATGTTTGGTGCTCAGAGAGATGGAAAGAAAAGAACGCCATGGTGCCGATTTTATAAGAGCTATTAAAATCCCCTCAAAGGCTGTGTGCATTCAAACCAAATGTTATAGATTAAGTGAAAGGTCCATCTCTGTCGACAGGAAATCATGGACCACGAAGCGTTCAGCTAACGGTTTTACAACCTGTCAGATGTGGGATTTTTTTACTAACACGACCATTGATCGTGCTGGAATGCAATCGGAGATTAGAACCGAATCTCAACAAAGGTAAAGAAAACGGGCCCAGTAGATGCTCTGTACACGGATGTTGCAGCCAAAGTCAGTGCGGCAGTCCTCTCTCACCCATTTGTGAAGAGCCTCCTTGGCCGTGGAAGCCAACGCCGCAGCTCAAACAGAACGAGACATAACACGCCAGCGTTGCCAACAGCTCTAGCGATGACAAACCTATTTACTGACTGGGCGGAGTGTATCCTTGCCTTGTCCCTTCCTGTCTGTCTGGACATAAGAGCACCACTGAGGTCCGGCCTGACATATCCAGTGACTCAGACACTTGGACAGTCCATCGGCGTGCATGAGCTCATGAACTGTATCACGAAATAGTCCGTTTAACCAGATACCGTCGATACAGTAACGATAACGGCCGAAACCCAGATAAGTAATTAAGCTAAAACTAAATTGCGTGCTGCCGTAGGTTTGCGGTAAAAAAAAACGTCGCTGTGCTCCAGGTTCAACACAGAGATAGTTTTAGAGGTTAAAATAAGAAAGGAGCGGATTTCCAAGGGAGTGACAGCGCTTGTTCCTTTCGTTTAATGAGCGGCATGTGTGAGCTATTAGACCCAAGAGGTTCCTTGGAAAGCAAAAGTGCCGCTGAGGTAAAGGAGGGGAGTATTCCAGAGACGAGACTCTAATGAGCAGATGTGACAGGATGGTCTATGTTGAGCTTAAAACTTATCCGTGTGACCCCAAGCTCAGCTGTCAACAACAGAAGAGAATTATCTAAAGGAGGAGAAGACCAATCAGGTCCAGTCTAAATTCTGGAAAAAAAAAAAAAAAAACCCTACCGTTCGCCAAGGAAAGTTTCCAGACAGACAATTTCAATCCTAACCTCAACATAAATACACATTCCACTGGAAAAACAAAACATCAAAGCTCGCTGGTCCCAAAAAGAGAAAAAAAACTGGTCCAAAGCAGCCAAAAACAGCCTCTTATTTACTGAACGATTATGAAACACTAACAAACACTAAAAATCATACTATTTCTCATCAATCAACTTCTTTGAAAGAGAAATCCGGATAATCCAGCTTTCACTCAACCAAGGAGGTCTGTCTGATGACAAATCGGCATATGACCTTTGATTCGGTCACTGACTTTTTCACAGTGAGGTCTAAATTGTGACCTCCCACTTATCCAAACTGCAGCAACAAATGAATCTGCAGTGTCTCTTAGCGCCTGGTTTCCAGTTTGTTCTTCAAATGATGTTAAGAACTTAATGCAGGAGCCATTTTTCCCCCAACGTACACATCATCTTCTTCCACCACTATTCATTACAGAGAGAAAAGCAGGTTGCCATGACGAACTGTGAGTAGACTCTCAGCGTTTGCCAAGGATGAAAGCATTGCAGGTCTCAGCATGGAATTTACCGAAAGCTCGGCTTTTACAGGCAGGTAGGACGTCGTAAATCCTTTTGCAAATAAAGCTATGAAATGCAGATTAGGATCTTAATTAGTTATTATCACGTCAGAAAGACAGAAAAGCATTTCTGTCAAAAAAGCAAACAGGAGTCGTGATGTATGAGGCTTTCATAAAGAGGAAATGTAATGGAAAATTACAGCAAATTATACAAACATGGAACAGTTCCAACAGTAATTATCGCAGCTTTACAGTTACTATAGCCAGCCAAAAATTATCATTTGACATGCTTGTCTTTCCCAAATGAAGGCTTATACAGAAGAAAGTTCTGGAAATCTCATCAGTCATTATGGAACGCTTTTAGAAATTCTCCTTTCTCCTGAATAAATGGAGCAGATTAAGCACATTTTTTGATACAGATCAGACAAAATGGCCATTAGGCCAAACTCAGAAGTTGCATTTATGGCCTAATACATCTTAAATTCATTTGTGAGGGTCAGTCATATCAAGGTCAAAAATTTTTTTTTTTCATATTGAAAGTTCCACTTACTGATGCCCACGCTCCAGCCAGCACCGCCCCCCCCCCCCCCTCCCCACCATCCCCAGAGAAAAAATCTCTTCCTGGCCCCTCTAGTTTCCCTCTAGCCTCCATGGCCTCTGCTTCTACAAACAAACTGGGGCTTTGATAAGATAAAAGAGGACTCTGCACTGCACTGCACTGTTGATCAATGTCTGCCTATTAATTTTCCATCTCTGGGCTTCTACTCTTCTAAAGTTCCTCACAAAGCCCCCCCCAACCCCCCAACCCACACCCCCACCTACACCACCCCTCCCAAAACCACCCCTCCCCTCCCAGCCCTGAGGGTCTGACCTCAGCAGGAAGTGGGGGCCAGGGTGATGGAGACATGGGGTAGGGGGTAGTGTTTAATGAGTCAGGGTCTGCAACATACAGAGGTGTTTCATATAAAAGGGGTCCCACAGGGCTGCTGTAATCCTTCCCCCCTGGTGTGTACCTGAAGCTAAAGGGGAGGGGGGATGGAGTGGTTTCGGGTGTTAACCCCTATGGGGTGGATGGGGGGGGGGGGGGGGGGGGGCAGCACACGTAGACTGCTTTCCCAAAACTGCACTTAAATGGCCCTCTCGGTGTGAGTAATGGTCCCCACCCCAGGGCAGGGAGCAGGGTGAGGGGGTTATTTATTTATTTATTTATTTAAGTAGCTTATTTTTGTGAGATGAGTTTAGGTTAAGAGGTGTTTGGAGCACAGGGTGAAGTGTGTCACACAGGCACACCGTCCCACGCTGCTCACTGCCAAGAAGTGTCTTCCACCACAGTGAACAGGCCCCCCCTCCCACCATGCGCCCCCCCCCCCCCCCCCCCCCCCAACTAATGCACGCTTGCCCTTTACTTTAGATGCACTTGGCTAGTGCTTCACCCCTCCCCCCCCGCAGCCAAAAAAAAAAAAATCACAAACACACCATAAGTCAGAGCCGAAATATAATAACAGAAATATTTCAAACATTTCATCACAGGGCACAACACACCCACGCGAGATGTGTGTTTCGTATAGTTTAATCAAGGCCTGGATTGTGCAATTCACTAAACAGTCGAATAACCGTGAATCGACCGCTAGCCCACATCATACTCGGGATTAAAAAACACACGCTTGTTTTTCGCCTTTTCCGTGCCTGAAGCACAGTTGTTCTCAAACTGTCAGGGATCCATCCATCCTATCAGTACACAGAGTCCACATTTACTTGCCCTACTTTATAGTCATCCTGACTGACTGGTAAGATGATCCTCTAAGTGGACTCAAAGGATTTGTCGAGCTGTATTGTACACACTTTCCTCTTCTTTATCCTCCATGAGAAAACTGAAGCTATGGATTCCAAGGGTCTAATGTCTATCAGAATAAGAGGCCTAGATTTTTTTTTTTTTTTTTTTACCTGTAAGGCAATCAAACAGAGTGACGACAAACAGGCTGTTATCGTGTCCATCTTCCAAGACAGTCCTCTTCTGAGAGACAAAGTCCTCTCCCATACCGTCTCTCAACACGCCTTTTATTTGATTCAACCGGCTCTGATGCAATGGAGGAAACTGTCTGAACACTCTGACGTCCACTGTTATTTCACGTGGAATTGTGGGCGGGGGGGGGGGGGGGGGGGGGGGAGAGTCCTTGAGAAAAAAAAAAAAAAAAAAGAGGAGAGGGAGAGAAGAGGAGAGGAGGAAAGTGAGGCCGTCTGACAAAGCGTTCATTGTTCAGCCCACTTAATCATCTTTTAATGCATAGCTGCATGCTTTTCTCCGACGGGTCACCTGTTTTTCTCATTACGCTATCCTCCTGAACTTCCCCTGAATATACAGTTAGTCCCATCTACCGCTGGCCTTTCTGTATACGTTGCTTAAAACCAAAGATCGGGGCAGCTCAGGTTCTCCACCTAAGTGGAATAGAACAAAAGACTGGGAAGTCATGAACATTGAATGAGCAACACATTTGCAATATGTGCTGTACTATTTTTTGGTTGTTTGTGTGTGTGTGTGTGTGTGTGTGTGTGTGTGTGCGTGTGTGTGTGTGTGTGCGCATGTGAACATGTGTCTGTTTTTGCATATGCTAGCGCTTGTGCGTGTGTGGGTGCATATGCTTGAGTGAACATAAGTTTACGTGTGTGTGTGCGTGTGTTTGTGTGTGTGTGGTTTAAGTTCTTGTGGCATCAAGTGGAATGGGATGTGCCCAATAAAGTATAAAGAGAAACGTGTGTGACTGATGAGTATGCGTGTGTGCATGCATACATGTTTATCTTTGTGTGTGTGTGTGTGTGTGTGTGTGTGTGTGTGTGTGTGTGTGTCTGTGTGTCTGTGTGTTTGTGTGTGTGTCCAAACACAAATAGAAAGCATGAGATACCATTTCTTTGGTCTGCTGAACACAAAAGCCCAAAAAAGCTCCAAAATCATTTTTCTTCTTCACATGTACTTAAGTCATTCATGCTTATTTAAAATTGAATTTCAACAATTTAACCTAATACTTTGTTTACTGAATGAAGCAGTTGTTTTAAAACCTCGCAAATTACCTTCCAAAATTTGCAGCTGTGAAGGCGCGTTGTGACTCAATGGTCCGTTCTTTAAATTGGGAAAACAATTCAAACCGTAATTTTCTTTTTCTTTTTTTTGTCATTGGGGTTGTTTCTGGGTTGTTGGGGTTTTTTTGGGTTTTTTTATCTTTCAAGTGTGCCAACATTAGGTTTGTGTATTGCGTTCCATCTCAAGTCGCAGGATTAAATCAACCGGAGGCCCACGTCCCTCATCCAGCATCCGGAAACACAGTGCCAAGGTCAACACTGCAACAAGATCAAATAAAGGCACCTTTTCACCTCTGCAGTTTTTAAACTCACGGGCACACATCTGTCACTTTCACTCTCTCACAATGCTTTTTTTTTTTTTTTTAATAATCTTCGTAGTGTACCCAATATATCGGCAGCGGTCGGTTTAACTGGGCCAAGAGTAATACTTAACTTGGTCATTTAAATTTGTTGTGCCAGAGCCTCAACTGTCTCTTATGGGTTTTGGCTCTGTACATTTCTTATTGGCTCTGAAGATCTCTTATTTGATACAAATGGAGTTGTACAGCAGAACCTGTTCTTTCACATGGAGAAGGTTCATGTTGATTGCCTCTCAAAGATGGTAATCATAGAATAATCCAGTCGCTTTCTCCCTCTGAACAGCTCCGATGGGAAATGAGAGAAAACCCAGAGCAAACATAAGGACATCTGCCTGCTTTTTTTTTTTTTTTTTCATTTGCCATCGAGAGAACGAGAATTTGGTTACCAAGCAATAGTCCTTTTTTGGGGGCAGGGGGGGGATAAATTACACCCCTCTGTGTTTTTTGGCCTTTCCTTTGAGTGTTGTCTGGGCTTGGGAGAAGTCTGATTAAGGGTAAAGAGACAGGTGTATGGAGGAGGGAGGGCCAGACTGTTTACAGTATATTTGCCCTTTTGATGCGTCATCAAGCCCAGTGACAACCAAAGCACATAAAAAAAAACCCATTAAGCTCCAACACAAAAGAGAAGCATTAAAAGCTTAGTGATGTAACAGAAGAAAAAGGTTCATGTCCAGGTGGTGGATTAGTTTGGTGGACAGATTCATCGCCGGTGCACACACAGGTATACAAATTCACATTTAATCAGTCCCGCAGTCACAGGCTTCACACACACACACACAGACACACACGCACGCGCACACACACACACACACACACGCGCACACACACACACACACACACAGACAAACACACACGCACACGCACACACGCTCACACACACACACACACACACACACATGCACACACAGACACACACATGCACGCACACACACGCAGGCACGCACGCGCACACACGCACACGCACCCACACGCACGCACACACACACACACGCACGCACAGAAGCAAACTCCAGTGACCTCACAATACCTCAGGTGGCCTCTGTTGTTTGTACTCCTTGAAATGGAGACATTCAGTCCTCAGTCTGCAGCCTGGGTGCACGCACATACATGTACCGATTTTGTCAGCCGCTCAGCCTAGGGTCACGATCCGAAGCGCCGCGACATCCAAAAATCTCTGGTGTGTGCCAGTGTCATTTTGGAGAAGCCAGCTCACCACATGCTGAGACATAAAGTCAGAGTTTGAGTTTGACGTTGATGAGATCTTTATGGCAAACGTAGTTTACAACCCTCTAAAATAAACAATAATGACCAGGCCGAGGACTCTGCCATAAATCAACCTGTCGTTACTTTGTATCCCCCCCCCCTCCCCCTCCCCAAAATCCCTTTTTTTCAATCACTTATGTCCCTGGCTCTTACTCCGCTATTTTGAGACATAGCAGTGCTTTGACCGAGACACGCTAGTCGCCAAGGCAATAAGTCAAACCCCAAAGCTTTTTTTCACCTCCTGAACTCTCTCTATATCTTTTATATCGTTTTAAAAGTTGAAACGAATTCTCCCTTTATCTAAGCCCTGCCTGGCCTGTGGCCGATTCTCTCTTTTGTTTGAAATGTTGCTGTAACACACACTTTCCAAACGGACGACGACTATCCACACAGGTGCTACTGTCAACACGCTTAAATTCCCCTTCGCTTCAAAAAACACAGACTGTCCCCTTTTTAAAGTAACCGACCGGTTCGCAAACAAACCAGCCCCTTGCTCTGTCTGATCTATGCTCTCTAGAGACAACGAGAAACTGAGCCTTTGCTGAACAGTGACTCTCTCACCCTCCAACATCTGGCACAGGACACTGGCCGAGCTGGCCCACGCCTTGTTTTGTAAGAGTATCTTTAGGACGGCTGGTATTGTGCTCAGCGGTGTTCAGTAGGGTAATAAGGCCCTTTAAAAGGAACCTGTTCTACTGGCATTCTGAGTATCAGGGACAAAGGAGAAGCCTGAGAACTGAAACAGAGCAGGGTAGAAAGGTCTAGAAACAGTACAGACTTGATCGGGTCACTCGACACAGCCTTGTTTTTGTCGTTATCCTCCCTGCCCTCACGGAACATGAATGTCTACACTTCAGAGTGTACGTGTGTGTGTGTGTGTGTGTGTGTGTGTGTGCGTGTGTGCAGTACAGAGGTGTGTCCGGGGTGTAAGAGTGTGAAAGATCATGGAGCTTGTTTTGGGCCCTCTGTGTCCTCCTGGTTGCCGTTGCTATGGGACAGATAGGTTCTCGCAGGAGCGGTGATGGAAATGAGTCAGGATACAGACATTAAAGAGGAATATTTTTATTCCAGCGCCCCACTGCCAAGAAAGGGAACAAATCCGAGGGTGTTCTTGACTACTGCTCTTCCAGCTCCGTTGGACTGAGATGGAACGAACATTCGTCTCCGGCAAGAACTTTTCCATATGTGTACGATGATTCATATGGTTATGCACCTAATCTCGTACACACATACTTTGTTATCCCTGTTCTGATTGCCAGGTTGTGATGGGAAATGGAGGCAACAGGAATTTCAGTGTTTGTAAATGATGGTTTACCTAAATTCCAGAGCATTTGGTCAGACTACCTGGTCTAACAGTTGAATAATGAGTTACTGTAGCATGTAAATTCCAATAGCCAAAGGGGAGAACAGCATACTAGCCAGCAGACAGTTACTCTCTGTGCACTTTGACAAGAAACTTTGAATAAACGAGCCCCTGCTTTTTCCAGAATGTTCTCCACTTCTCAAAGTTACATCTAACATTCGTGAGAGAGGTCTCCGGGGTTCAGACAAAACATTCTAATGCTGAAGATTTAATTAGATTAAAATGACAAACTGCAGGACTTTGAGTGAAGACAGATTGCTAGACTCATTCCTCAGGTTCATGAATTCACTCCATTTGTAATCAGAGCGAGACCCTTATCCCTCCTGGCTCCGCAACTTTTACATTGAGTTCCAGCATTTACTATCCAGCCAATCAGTGAGGAGAACCTTGAGTCAAAGACGAGGTGTAAAGCAAGTCAGTTTTGACCCAGACGCCTAAATGAGAATTAGCTCATGAGTTTCCCCCGACTATGTCCCAGGGCCTGGAGAAAGTTTACAAAAATGGCTTGGTTGTTTGACCAGTCTGCACTGACAGGATTAAGGCTGGCGTAGCGTGATAGGGTGTTTCCTGTGAGGAGAAAGCGGGCAGGCTTCAGTCCGTCTGGCCACACTCTCTCCACATCTCTGCCCCAGCTCATCAGTCACTATGGGTGGTCCCTCAGAAAACTTACAGATTTACTCTCCACAACTCACAGACACACTCCCTAAACACACACCTTCTCTGTGGTGGTATGCATACCGCCAGGTGTTCTCTGGGTATCGCGCAGGTGAGATGGGAGACACGAGATCTAATCTCTCTCTCTCTCTCTCTCTCTCTCTCTCTCTCAAATTGTCGGTGCCTGCGACGCCACTATCTCTGTCTCCAAATTCTCCGCCATTCCTGCTTTTCGAATTTCTCTCTCTTTCTCTTTGTTGCTGTTTCACTTGTTCCTGCTGTTCTTTCCCTCCCTCCTTCTCTCCTTCTCTCTGTTTCCTACGCGCTCCTCTTTGGACTGGATGGAAGCCACACTCCCACACAGCCAAATTCTGTCAGCCACATGGACCCTGTGACCCCACCCGGCCACAGTGCTATAAAAAGTAAAGGTCCGTTCTGTTTTTTTTTTTCCTCTCCATTTTTTTTTTTCTTTTTACTCCAAAATCGTGAAAATGAGGAACGCTAGCCACCACCCTCACTTAACCCTTCCTTAACACTTTTTTCTTTTTGCCCTCACCTACCCCTGAGAAAGCCTGTGGAACATTCGTCCATCCACTGTAAACTACGGTGGACGCTCGTTATTTAAGAAGAACAACTAAAACCTCTACGTCAACTTTAAGTCTGAAGGCATCTCAAAGAAACGCCCGGGTACTGAGACATCTCAAAGAACGTCCACTCTGTCTGTCTCCCGTGGAAAAGAGGGGCGAGACAGACAGATTGGACGATGATGATGCGTTGCTGTAAGGTCAGGTGAGTTCCAGAACAGGAAAACAGAAAAGAGAACCGTTCTAAGCGTCGGCTTGACGGATGGACTTACCAGGTCATTACAGGCAAAAAGAAATGTACCTCTGAGGTCCAGACAGTGAATTTCATCGTGACGTCTGAGGTTTCTTTGATCTGTGTGTGTCAGTCACAAGTCAGATCACTATAGATTTATTGGAGTCTTTCATTTCCGTGGAATAAAAGCATAGACAGTGATGGTCTGACTTTTGATGTTCTGTGTTCCACAATCAATAGCAAACCACTCATTAAAGCATTCTTTAATTGACTCCTTATGAACTGTCTTAAACTGTGTGTGTGAGAGAGAGAGAGAGAGAGAGAGAGAGAGAGAGAGAGAAGAGGTGTCTCCTGTCCTGCTGGGTACAAGTCATTCTGGCTCAATTTTTACCACCATTTGAAAATGAAATTTACTTAAGAAACTTTACTTAATTACAACTTAAAACCTTATTCTTCGACCAACGTATGTTTGGTGTTCCTCCTGAACTCAAGACCCCAAACTCACACAGCCAGGATAGATTTTTTTTTTTTTTTGTAGTGTTTTGTGTAGCAGTGAGGCATGGCACAGCTTCAAGCATAAAGAACCCTAACCTTTAAAACCCCAAGAGCCGGATTCAAAACGGCTCTGTGGTCCATTTCAAGAACACATTATTGCTGTTAGTAACAAGGCTGTCATTTCCTCCACACCAGCTGTTTGGTATATGTTCTTCTCTGATCTCTTCAAGTCTTGCACAATGAATAAACAACTGTTGATGAAGTTAGTAAATTTATCTGAAGTTTTATCAGTTAATGTCATATTTTAACAAACATTTTGATATGATCAATAAAAAAAACTTGCCAAACAATAAGACTTTGATTATTGTTGTTGTGTCTGGAACTGATGGAACAAAGATTAAAGAAGTCACTCAAACTGACAAATAAACAAAAACAACTGGGAGAGCGAGAGACAGAGAGAGAGACAGAGAGAGAGAGAGAAAAAAAGATCTGTTTTCATGGAGGTCTGGAACAATCAGAAATTGGCTCTAAAGCTTTGAGAAGACTCAACTGCTGATTCAACCATATTCTTTTAGTGAATTGTAAGGCACACATAGTTTGTATGTGTGTGTGTGTGTGTGTGTTCCATTTCTTTTCCTTTCCTGGAACAGAGACACTTCATCCAGTTTAGTTAAATGTTGGTTTTGATCACTTCCATAATGATAGTGTTTTGCTCTGCGCACTTTGATATTATGGTACAAAGACTCAACATCATAAAGTGGTTGGACACAAATCTCGGGGTATAAATCTGGAATATGAAAGCTTCCCCCCTTCTCCCTTTTTCAGACTCCCGCTTTAGTTTTTTTGGGAGTGTGACAGCTTCAGAAACCCTCATGAAATCATAAAAATAAAATTGAACTTGGTGGGCCGAAATGTCAAAGTGTATTTTTGTCTCGTTTGATAGCATTTCTGGGAGCTGAGCGGAGTTAAGACAGTGTTGGTTTTTAATGCCGGAGTAAGAAGCTAATTCTCACTGAGACCGTTGACAATAACTCCCAGTTAGTTTCATGAGCTGAGAAGTAGGGTTTACTTGTGAGCGAATTTAGTGAAAACTCTGAGTTAGTTAACTCAGAGCAAGTAGTAAACCCTCTAAGTAGTAAAGCAGTAAACCTTCTAATATAAGAGCCCTGGGGCTTTGTTTTGCAAGGAGAATGAAGCCATAGGGCTCTTCTATTTGGAGGTTTACTACTTACTCTGGGTTAACTAGCTCTGAGTTTTCACTAAACCCGATTTCTGGAACACCCCCCTTGAAGCACTGGCCGCTGTAAGCCAGAGTGACCAAAACAACCTTCCGGTTAAATCTCTTCCAGAGACTACTACTAACTGCCTAACTCTACCCTTTCAACCGGTGTCTGGACTGTCAATCAACGATACGTTCTGGAATTTTCTAAATTGTCTGTATATGCTAATGGTGACTGACCTTTCCTCTGAAACAGGAGGAGACTTGGGATCTTTCAGGGTCATGTGAAACTCCCCGAGAGAGAGAGAGAGACGCCAACACAGGTCTTAACACCGTCGTTTTTTTTTGTCTTAAATAGGAGGTGGGGCAGCGCATTTATCCACGTGGGTACGTTCTTTTTTTCTTCGAACAGATCACGGTTACTTCTTTCAAAGCTCCGGACCGGCATTCGACAGGCCTCTTTCTTGGAAATGGAGTCATGAGTGTGGGTGTAGGTGTCAGAGGGCTCAGGCAGGACCCCTCAAAGTTTCCATTTATGTAATAGAGAGTGAGGTAGTTTGTCTGATATGTTAACAACACCATAAACTGGTGGATGATTTAAAAAGCATATACCTTAAATGTTTATATAAAAAGAAAGAAAAGAACTACTGATGCAATGTAAAATGCTATAGAATAATACGTACCTTATACGTATTATTTATATAAGGTCTAATATTTCACGTCTCCCTCTTCAAAATAATTTTTTTACAGAGAAGAAAAATGTAGACTCTTTGTTTAAATCTTTTTTTTAATCCGATCCAATCCTTTTTTTGTAATCCATAACTTGGTGAATGTTTTATAAAATCGTGTTAAAATCATAAAATCAAAATGAAGTCCATATTACACACATTATATTCAGTGCAAAGATTTTAATCATCGACTGCGTATTCTAATCATATATAAACAGAGGAGAAATTGACCCCTTGGTCAGAGTTTTAAATGTTGGGTCATTCAATTAATTATCCTCAATTTATGTTTTATTTTTTCTCCAAGATACATAAAAAGCCAAGCTTGAAGTTAAATATATTGAAGTTAAACATTTTCCTGTACTACAACTTGAGCTTGCCTGTTTCACTCGAGAGCCATGTGCAGAGAGTAAACAGAGTGGAGTGATCCGTTTGAGCCTTTGAATCCGCAGTTATTCCCGAATTGGAACTTAATTCATCGGAACGTTCCCGTATCTGGGACTGAGCCAGGGTGTGTGTGTGTGTGTGTGTGTGTGTGTGTGTGTGTGTGTGTGTGGGGTGGGGGGGGGGGGGGGGGGGGGGGGGTTAGGCCAGGAAATGCCAGTGAGGGAGAGACTGTGCCTTTTCCTCTGTACTCCGGTGACCAGCTGGGCCTCTCAGACCACTCACTCAGATGAAATATGCAGAAGAGAGGAAACAGGGGCCTGCTAATGCCTCTACTGATCCTCACTGGGCTGCAACAATCTTTCCTTTTCAACCGCCTCACGGAGAGGAAGAGAGAAGAGGAGAGAGGGAGAGACTAAGTGTGTGTGTGTGTGTGTGTGTGTGTGTGTGTGTGTGCGTGTGTATGTGAGAGAGAGAGAAAGAGAGAGAGAGAGAGAGAGAGAGAGAGAGAAGCAGACAGACAGAGAGAGAGAGAGAAAGAAAGAGGGAGGGAGAGAGAGACAGACAGATAGACATAGAGAGAAAGAGAGACAGACAGAGAGAAACAGACAGAGAGAGAGAGAGAAAGAGTGAGAGAGAGAGAGAGACAGAGAGAGAGAGAACCGGGGAAACGAGAGGGGAGTGAGAAGGGGAATCAGAATACCTTTTTTCCCAGAGAGGAACCGGAGCTCAGCATTCCTGGCATTGCCCCTGGCCAGCAAACAATCCCGACTCTATCCTATGTGTGCAGCAGGGCTGAATGGGGGCAGTGTCTATGCCCCTGAGTGTAAGTTTGCCCAGCGACGGAGCGCGGCCAACAGGCCAGCTCGCTCCCTGCACCGACGCAGCCTGGGCCCAGCTCCCCCACCGCTAAACCAAACAGAGGCAGGTCTGAGACGGGCACGGCATGGGCCCACCACCTTCGAAAACACACTCCAGAAAATAAACAGGAGGCACGGAGCCTGAGAAGAGCAAATATTTGATCGATTTGAGAGAGAAGAAGACGAAGAAGAAAAAGAAGAAGAGGAGGATGAACGTGTACGGCGGAGAATCGGGAATAACTGGAGATGAAAGTACAGACTCTTGTTATGATTACTCCCCCCCTCCCCTTCCCTTTTCTCTCCCCGCGTGCCCCTGTCCTAATTGGGGCATTTATCACATCGGAGGCCCCCTTGCATAACTGTCTGCTGTGTAAGCATATTATGTGAAAATTACAGCGCAAATGTCATACAAACAAATGTAGATCACTCAGAAAAAAGCTCCAAAGGCCAAAGGTTAAAGAAAGGGGTGGAAGGGGGGCTGAGGGAGGGCAGCAAAGGAAAAATAAAGAGACACAGGAGCAGTGAGGTGATTACAGCTCAATTAATTTATGGAGGCTGCTGGGGTGGGGAGTAATTTCAGTTTCACCAGATCTCCTGACTGAGAACTCACGTACCATCCTCTCCTTCGACCTCCCCTTTCCCGCTCTCTCACTCTCTGTCTCTCTCTCTCTCTCTCTCTCACTCTATCTCCCCCCCCCCTCTCTCTCCCTCTCACACAGTCTTGCTCTCTCTCCCTCTCTCTATCTCTCTCTCTCACTCTCTGTCTCTCTCTCTCACCCTCTCTCTCTCTCTCTCTCTCTCTCTCTCTCATTCTCTCTCTCTTTCTCTCTCTCTACTTTAGGAATGTCTGGTAGATAATGTTGTATAGTCTGGCTGTAGCTCTCTAGTATTTTGTCAGCAGAAACAATTCAGAACACGATAAATACAAGATCATACCATGATTATGAAACACAACTGTTAGAAAAGTATGTGTTGTAAAAGTGTTCTCATGCTGCTCTATGAGACACTAAACTAATTCCGAATTAGAAAGAAAAAAGCTCATACACTTGACCATAACTTATGTATGTTCCCTCTCTCTCTCTCTCTCTCTTTAACTCTCTCTCACTCTCTCTCACTCTCTCTCCCTCTCTGTCATGTCATTTCTGCTCATATACAACTAGACTGTGCCTCTCTACATATAACACCCCCCCCCCTCTCATCCCCACCCCCCAGCTGTGTATTCCTCTGCTCTCCTGTTGAGCTGTATTTCATAAGGAAATATCAACACTATCATCTGAGTGTCAACTCACTGGACAGCCAGCCATACAGCACAGGAGGCCCTGTCAGCTCTCAGAGAGGAGTCCGGCGCTGCGAGCCAAAGGCAGCGAGGCAAAACGAAATATGCTTCCCCTGCTTGTATTTACACATACAACATATTAGTCGTTCCCAAGGTGATCTGTTTAAATAATCTTTTGGACCAATTTGCCAGCTTAAGCTGCATAGTGCACTTGATTTTGGGAGTTGTGGCATTAGAGTGAGGTTAGAAGTGACTGATGAAAAGGAGTATATTCTTCCGTATTATGCCAACAGCGATTCGTTTTTATGTATGTTTGGACGTTTGTATATATATGTCTGTATGTATGTATGTATGTATATATATACAGAAATGTGTATAAATATTTATAAGTATTGAATATATCCAATATTCAATATTTAAATCTTCACAATACTTGCATCAACCTCTGTTCTTGACTGATGCATCATTTTCTTTCAAATGTGAAATGCATTTCCAAGCTTAACACGTTACGGCTTCTGAAATTCCACCAAAAGGAAACATGTGATAGTGAACATTTGATAGTCATCTCAAATACTGTGGAGGGGGATGAAAAAAAGACTGCATGCCTTTGATTAGTACAGGGTTTGTTTTCATATCTCGCCGACCCTGGCTTGTTTTACGCCACGTGGGAATACGGTGTGAGTTGTCTGGACAATGCTCTGTGGCCCAGATGTTGGGGTTCATGAGTGAGGCCTCCAATTGCTTATGGAACCAGTGGTCAAACAGATGGCCAAAGGCCACCAGGACAGAAAGCTCTGAGAGAGAGAGAGAGAGAGAGAGAGAGAGGGTGGGAGAGAGAGAGAGAGAGAGAGAGAGAGAGAACGGGCAGATCTTTCAGCATTTATACTCCACTATTGCATAATTTTGTTGCGTAAGCTTCTCGCACTGTGGAAACCCTGACCCAGCTGTGTGTGAGACCATGGCAGAAGGCTGACCCAGCTGTGTGTGAGACCATGGCAGAAGGTAGGTTGCGTATCTCAGGTAGAATCTGGACAGATGGATCGTCCACGTGGTGCGGTGTCTGAAGCGCAGGAAACGGTCGACAGGCTATAAATTCTCGAGAGGGAGGAATCCCATGATCAGAAGGTTCAGAAGGACACTAAACGAGAACCAGCTACGGCCAGTTCAGTCCAGGAAAACACATACGCTACCGGTGCCGCTCTGAAAGGCTCTCACGTGCCCCTGGCGTTGGTCTAAAGAGACATATGGTAATCTAACCCAGCGTCGCTCTGCTCCGCCAGCTAGATTCCCACAAACACAGACCAAAGAAATCTTCCCCCTGAGAATTCACAGCCATTATCACCTGTAGCGTACCCACGCTAGTCAAAGCAGGATAATATATAGCTGGAGAATACATAGTTCTAATTACTATGGATACCTACACATATAACAATCTACATAAACAGAGGAGAGTACAGTCTATTTCAAAGACCACATGAATTGACCATTAACTGCATCCAATGTGCAATATACAAATCAACATTTTTGGGGCTGAAAGAACCAAAACAGTCTAAGGATTCCTTTTCCCTCAGTAATGCTCATGTTAGCATGTAACATATCAGCAACGATGCACACAAAGGTCCATTTAAAGCTCTTGTTATCTCTGGTATGAATGTGTAGCATGGCGCTTGGCTGGTGTTGACACACAGTAAACTATTGCCTCTCTTGAGTAAGCGTTCATTAATATTCATAAGGTGGCGGCGGTGTATGGAGACCCAGAGGTGACAAACAGTTCGACCTTTCAGAAGGTCTGTGTTTATAGTGGAACGCCACACAGGAAACACAGGTAGGCCTACGGGACGGGCGCCGACCCCCTGCTCCTCCTCCGCTTCCCCCCATCACCCAACTTCAGTGAAGGCAAGCTGATGTTGTTACTCCAGCAGATGTTCAGCGCTAGCTGTGAAATATAGTGCTCACGTTGGTTCTTTTCTGATGCTTCCACAGCCTTGACAGCAACATTGCCTTACGTGTGTGTGTGTGTGTGTGCGCGTGTGTGTGTGCGCGTGTGAGTGTGTGTGTGTGTGTGTGTGTGTGTGTGTGTGTGTGCGCGCGCGTGTGTGTGTGCGCGTGTGTGTGTGTGTGTGTGCGTGTGTGTGTGTGTGTGTGTGTGTGCGTGTGTGTGTGTGTGTTTGTTACATTCACTTCTCCTATTTATTTCAAAGGAAAGTCTTGTGAGAGTTTGCAGAAACTTCTCATTTCCCAGGCAGTTTCATTTAAAAACAGCCTTTGACTTCTTTGACTTCCCCCTTTCCGTTGCCTGGCCTTTTTGTACAGCCTGTTTTTCTTTTCTGTAAGCAGTTATCATTATTTAGCACATGTTGTTCTCTATACAGCTTGTTGCAGTTGACATAGATTGAGATGTTGTTCAATATCAGTAAGCTCCTTCATTCAAACTGAGGTCTTATTAGCAACCAGCTACAATACTTTTAAGCACCAGGGACTTTTTGAAACATTTACCAACAGTAGTTGTTTGTTTTTTTCATCTCTCAGCCAACTTTAGCTGAGTCATATTAGGTTTCAGATGTCTCGCTAGCAACTAACTTGAAACCATATGAATCCATTTTAGTGACTAACGGTTTGGTCATTTGATGAGGTTTTACAGATGCTCTCCTGGTACCAAATTTAAAAGAGAGAGAAAGAGAGAGAGGGAGAGAGAGAGAGAGAAGAAACAACTTTATATCAGCACACCATATGATCTGATTCCACAAATAGCATGGCTGTAAGCTCCCATAAAAAGGTCTCTGCAAAGCGCTCCATGATGAAGCGTAGCCATGCATTCTTATAAAAAAACTTTATAGGAGAAATGGCAGCACCACATCCCTTAGCATCTTTGGCCAAACGTCTGACTGGCATCTGCCCAATCTATTTCTGGTTATTTGTTTATTAAGCCGAGTTGCATTCAGATGAGTTTAGTTGAGTCTTATCGTCTCAAGAGCAAAGGGTGGTTTTTTTTTTGTTTGTTTTTCATTTGCTGTTTCTTTCTTTTTTTTTTTTTTTTACGAGTTTGTTTGTGATGATGTTCTAAAAGAGCGACTCAGACTCCTTTAAAACGACTATCCTTTTCTCTTTTTGATGCGGCAAAGTTCACGGAAACTCCCAACTGCTGCACGCTTTGCCGCTAACTAGCTATGTATTCCGTGCCCTGAGATGCTGTTGGCCTTTCACTCATTAGTTCAGTTTTCTATTTCTCTTATCGGTTCATTACCGGTTCTGATAAAGCTTTGTGGTTTGAAACTTCCTCGTGCCACTACCTCTACTCCAGTGACAGTGCCGGACAAAAGAGTTCAGGCAGATGACAGACTGTGAAACAACCACAGGAGGCTGTGGGAAGACGGCCCAACTGGTCTGTTCCACTCGAGTAATTTGGTAGTTTGTAGTTTGTACATATCTGACTGATACCCCTTGGTTGAATACTATATTAATAGAAGTATTCATTAACCCTTTTCAGTCTCTCAAAGGAAGAAAAGAAAAAGAAAAAAAACGGAAAATGCATTCATATTTAGACAGGTCAAGTCAGCGTAGGCTTCTGGTTTTGGAATTTGGTTCCTCTGGAAAGTTCCTCAGAAGTCTCTCTAGATCAGACAAGACATGCTGTGTTGATCCTTAAGGAAAACAGTGTGGCACTATGGAGCTATTTCCCTGATGCACACTGTGGCCTTGAGTCCAGAGGGCTGCTAAAGAAACTCAGACTTGCCAGAGCTTATCTCTCGCTCACCTCCAGCAAGGAGAGGTCAAGTGTTCTGAGTTCAGAGATTTTCTTTTCACGATAGTGGTTTGGACAACCCTGTATAAAGGCTTACTGAAAGCTTGA
Source organism: Chanos chanos (assembly GCF_902362185.1). Lineage (NCBI taxonomy): Eukaryota > Metazoa > Chordata > Actinopteri > Gonorynchiformes > Chanidae > Chanos > Chanos chanos. The sequence goes on along the minus strand of NC_044506.1, from coordinate 8,001,413 downwards.
GAAAGGGCTTTATGTGTAGGTGTTAAAGTAACCATTTAGTCCTCAATCTCTCGGACACTAGGGGTGAAAGAATGAATTTAAGGACACTAGTGATCAGTTACCTATTTAAAAAAAAAAAAAAAACAGCCTTCAATCAGCACCACAATCTATTTACATCTTTCCGAGAAACATTAAACTAAGCGCATTTTTCCGAAATGGCGACTTGTTCGTCACAATTTTTTGTTTATTGTAGTTTTGTTGAAAAAACAAGAATGAAAACATGCTGCCCCTTTGAACTGGATGATTTTAACCAGGCTGTTTGTTACTATAATGTTTATTTATGTATTCCCCCCGGTCTCCTTGGCGATGAGGAAGGGTGTAAGAAACGAGGCTAGGGCAACAGAGTGAGTACAGAGTAAAATTTCCCCTTTTTTTCTTTCTTTTTTTTTTTTTTTATTAGCAGGGTCATTACCATGGAGACAGAAGACTGCCCCCCATCCCCCACCCCCCCCCCCCCCCCCCCCCCCCCCCCCCCCCCCCACACACACACACAAACACACACACACACACACACACGCATCTGGGGGTTTTCCTCTATTTGCCGTCACCAGGTGGGATCCCTCAAAACAGTCCATGCATGAGAGTGGCTGAACTGTGCATTCCCCCGGAGGTCACAAGACTCTGCGTGAGGAAGAATGACCTTCATCTGGACGGAGCAGCAGACACAGACAGGCCTGTGCTGGAACTCATGTTAGCAATGACTCAGACGGGAAAAATGATAGTGAAACGCAGCTCGATAATATGTAGTGGGAGTCTGGATTCTCAGTGTTTACGAAAAAAAAAAAGAGAGAGAGAGAGAGAGAGTGAAAAAGTGAAAAGTACGCCCACCCAAGTGGAGGTAGGAGATACAGAAAGATGAGAATAAATAATGGTTACTGTTTAGCAGCCATTTCGACAGTGTGAGCGGAATCCAAGAACAGATTTAGGAGAATAAAACGAAGGGCAGGACTGTAGTATTGCTAAGGGGAAAATATGGAACTTTACACCTGGGCCGGTAGAACGTTTTCCTGAAACCAGTGGAAATTTCACATCAAAACAGAGATGTTATTTTCTCATGCTTTAGTCTGTCACGTTTCTACAGCTTAACTGAGGGAATTTGTTCACCCAGATCATTTCATGAGTCAGCCACAGATGTAGGATGAGAGAGAATCTAATGGGTTTCTTTTTTTTTTTTCTTTTTTTTTGGTTGAACGTCCTCATCTCCACATGTGTGTTCCCGTCCCTCTACGGTCAGTCAGAGAGGACACGCTGACCCGGTCTCAACCGGTCGGCCGTGGGATGGATTCCCCGTCTCACGCGGAACAATGAGAGCATTGCTCTCTCTCTCTTTCTCTCTCTCTCTCTCTCTCTCTCTCTCTCTCTCTCTCTCTCTCTCTCTCTCTCTTCTCCTCTCACCTGCCAACGGCTGATGAGTCAGAGTCGGAGTCAGAGCCAGTCGAGCCGTGCCACATAGGTCTGCACCAGCACCAACTTGCACTGTACAGTCACAGAGGACATTAGAATGCTATTTTAGAATCCTGAAGTATGTTTTAACTGGAGGCAGAGTTTCACAACTGTGCCAGTCTGTTTCTCTCTCTCTCTCTCTCTCTCTCTCCATTTGTGTGCCTTTAGGACATATTTTGTTGGTGCAAGTCCTCAACAGTTCAACATGTTGTTCAACAGCAGATATGAATTTCCGTTTTTGTACTTAGCATATTAAAATCATCCCTTGGGGGGGGTTACACAATTCTTTCCTTTCATCTCGTAACTTTCCATACACAAGGTTAGCATTGCTAACCTTGTAATATTTTCCCTCATATATTTGACAGGAAATTTAAAAAATGGGTTTTTAATGTAAAAATGGACAGAATTATAATAATTTTATGCATTTCACCTCAATAGTCACTGCTGAGATAAAAAAAATGAAGATGGTGTTTTTTTTTTTTTTTCCCTTGTCTTTTTTTATGAATATCCGCTCAAATCTGATGTTTGAGTGACAAGAGCGCATTTATTCCCTCTCACCCGTGAGGGCAGTTAAATTAACATCAAGGGAAATACACTTGTTACACTCAGTTGGTCTTGACGCATTGCATTTTCGTGAATGTTTTTTTTTTGTGTTGTTGTTGGGTTTTTTTTTGTTTTTTGTCACGGTCCCTTGTTAACTGCGATGCTATATTTTCACTCAGACTTACGCTGCAGCTCTTTGAGTGAGTCACAGGGCGAAACCCAGAAATCATCTGTTTGTTTAAGAAATAAGACATAACTTGTCTCAAACTACACCATGGAAAAAAACTCAGCAGCCACATAACATTTTCCCTTATATTTTTCAATGACATTTACGACCTTTATGCAGACAATTAATCCCAAGGCAAACTTTTTTTTTTCCTTGTCACATTTCAAACTCTGTACTATGTGTCTATTTTAATGAGTTTGACAGAGAGTAAGGTTTCTGACGGTCAAATAGAATTCAAATGTAATTTTGAACTCTATCCATTCACTTGAGGTTTTTTGAAGCGCGCACCGTGTCTGAAGTGGTTGCCTTCCAGCTGTCTGTTCGTTTCAGACCACAGTGGTGGGCCCTGACAGAAACCCCAGCCGTGAAGACAATATTTGGATGTCAGCCCATAGCATGGACATGGAGCAGAACAACGTGGAACATTGGAGTGTGTGCTTAAGCCATGCACATCCTGCATCCACATTCACCCCAGCACAACCAGCTGGGTCTCAGCTGTCTCACTTCAACCAAACTCAGAGCAAACCGTTCATCCAAAAACAAGCCGTGGCATCCCCTCTGCTTTCTGCACAGACCTCTGGAAGCAAAAGGAATCTCTTTGTTCCAAACTAAATGCAAACAGAAATACCTAACCTATAGATTAATTCGGTTTGTGTGAGTGTGCATGTCTGCGGGTGTGTGTGTGTGTGTGTGTGTGTGTGTTGGGGGGGGGGGGGTCCATTTCCTATGGAAACGGGTAAAGAGAGGGAAAGAAGCCAGAGTTTGCCTGTAGCCTTAATACATGACAGACAGATGAACCGAAACACAGAGAGTAAGAAGGGGGAAAGAAACACACAAAGGGAGATAAAGTGAGTCATGAACAAAAGAGGAAATACAGAGCTACGGAAAAGAAAGAAAGAAAGAAAGAAAGAAAGAAAGAAAGAAAGAAAGAGATGGCATTTGCGATCCCCCCCGCCACCCCCCGCCCCCCTCACCCTGACAGATTTAGTACCTCTGCTTCATGAGGCACACAGTATTAGCACAGACTTTCCTGCATGCACGTCTGTGCACCTAATCATTCCAACAGAACAAGTCCCGACTCATCAGCTTCGACTACATAATGCACTGCACACGAGGCATGCTGAAATCTGCATGAATGCTTATGAGGAACAACAACAACAAAAAAAAAAAGACAGAGGACAGAGAGCACCATTTAAAGTTTTTGATATTTTTTTTTTTATCTTTAATGATCTGGAAAAGGAAATGCCCTGACCCTGAAAAAAAAAAGAGCACACTGTACAGTAGCCTGGAGGATGACTATTCTATTGGTTCAGTTTTACATCATTTCTGTTGTAGGTTTGTTTGTTTCTTTCAGGCACTTGAAGTCACAGAAATAACGTTTCACTTAAACTACAAATAAGTCTTTGGTCCTTGGTTCTTGAAATAAGAAAGAAGGTTAAAAACCACAGTCAGAACAGAGTACAGCCTCCGGATTTGATTTGTTTTTTTTTTTGTTTTTTGTTTTTTTTGTCCCCTATTTTCGTACCCCACAAAGATAAAGGGCAATTCATAACTTACAAACATTTCATTAAAAATACAAATGGGTTAAACATGACAAGAAAGCAGAGATGTTTATGACGTATCAATTATGTTTCCATGCACTTAAGAGTCCATGTGACTTTCCCTCTCGAGATCCAAGACAGTCTGCGCAAAAGTCTTTAACTTTTAAAGAAGTCTCAGACATCAAAGATATCAAAACATAAAGAAAAAGAAAAAAAAAACGGCTCGGAACAGATTTATTTTACAGCAGTGTTCATCATAACTTAATGGGGGGAGGTTAGCATTCAGAGATTTGGCAAAAAAAAAATTTACATTTTCTCTTTATTTTCCTCTCTTTTTTAACTTTTCCATCCTTCAAAAGGTCCCAACCATTGCTACAGATGAACAGAATGTTCTACCATACCCCCATACAGAAGAGGAGAACTGAAAATGTTGCACAGTGTCATGTCTTTTTGTCCATCTTTCATGTACCGCTCAGCTACAGGGCAACCACGTCTGGTAGGAGCTACTGCAGGTGGTCATTGGGGAGTGAACCCGTGCCACGTAGTAGTTGCTGAAGTTGACATCTCTGACGTAGGGCGCAGGTTGGTAATAACAGGTGACGTTGGCCAGAGCCGGGATGGCGTTTTGTTCAGCCAGGACACGCAGCGCCAGGGCAGAGATGAGCGCCAACGTCTGCCGCCGTTCGTGGCTCATGAGACAGACTGTGCTCTCATCCACAACCCGCCGTAGCGTGACCAGACACTCGTACCGCTTGTGCTCCATGCCCGCAAAGTGGTTCTGCAGGTAGGCCTCCAACTTGCGCTGCTGTTCGCAGATGTCCGGGAAGTCGATGAAGAAACGTGAGCACATGTAGCGCTGAAGCGTTTTCATCTGCGCCTCTGAGGCCGGTCGGAAACCCCGCACCAGCAGGTGGCAGTATTTCAGAAGCCCGCCGCCACGGATCTCCTCGGGACTACGCGTGGCGATAGTCTTGGAGCGCAGGTGGCTCAGGGCCTCCTCAAAGTCACCGTACATGCTCTCGCCCAACACGGTGGGGTGGAAGCTTTCGGACATGGGCGTCTCTGAGCAGCGGTCAAAGAGCAGGAGCGAGTCCAGAGCGATCTGAAAGGAGTCCACGCTGAACTCAAACTGCCTACGCAGGGAATCCACGAATTTGAGTTCCACGTTCTTGCCGGTGTTGTTGGAGAGGGAGATGAGGCTCCAGCGATCTGTGTCGTTGCAGACCTTCACGAGCTTCTGCACGTAGGCCTCTTTGAGCGTCAGGGGGGTGATGCGGTCGCGGCTGACTCCCTCCGGCAGAAAGTCCAACAGGCTGTCCAGCACAACGTCCTTCACCAAGCGGAAAGTCTTGTCGTCGGTCAGGCTTATGCCGAAGATCAGGTCTAGGTCTTTATACCCCAGGCCTGTGTCCTGGTGAAGGACATGGCTGGCAGCTGAGCCGTTCAGCTTCACATCACGAACCACTACACCCTGCTCCTCCAGTCTTGCCCGTACCACCTACACCAGGAAGAAAGAAAGAAAGAAAGAAAGAAAGAAAGAGAGAGACAGAGGGAGAGAGAGAGAGAGAGAGAGAGACAGTGAGAGAGAGACAGACAGACAGACAGACAGAATTAGATGGATGATGTCCTATTTCTAGATTCAAGCATGACACACATGGTCATGTATGAAACACTGCAATTTTTGTTTGAGCCCCTTAAATCTGTAAATCTAGACTTCCAAGCTAGTCCTGCTCCTTTACTTTAGGAAAGAGAAAACACTGAGAGAAGAAAACAGTACAATATGTACTGTTATGTGAAGAGAACACCATTGCTCAACACTGAAAACACTCGGTCAAGTACTTTACCTTTCAAAGTCAAGATTTGCTAAGATTAATGTCCTTCTCTAACACACCATCACAGGCAGACAAATTACTGCTACCACCTCTGAACACTTCTCCAGTTAAGTCCTCAACTGAGGTGGGGGAATTTTCAGCGGAACCTTAAACTCCCAGTGAAAACAGTAGTGGAAAACAATAACGATATTCATCACTTCTCTCTTTGTCAAGTGAGTTGCCTTCTCCAAAAGGTTTCTCTTCCCTCTGTGGACTCCTGGGTCTCATCTATCCTTGATTTGACACAGAAGAGGGGCTAAGCCATATCTCTTTCCTAGCAAGGGTTTGGGTTCTCCTAAAGCATGCAGATTATCCTTGGGAACTGACAAGTCCTTACTTGTCTCTTGTAAGAAGTCCTGGCAGCCTTTTCTCTGGAGGCCTTCCATGTAACCTCATGGTAGATGCCATGCAAAACCTTCAGTGGATAACCTGACTTACGCTGCCAGTGGTTCAGTCTGGTTCGTGTTAAACTTTTCAACTCTTAGGTGTCTTTTTCTTCTATACTGCAAGCAAAAAAAAAGCCTAGGATACCACAGTAAAATAATACACTTAGCTGTCTGTGATGTCTGGAGTGCATGGGAAACCACTTTGTCAACGACCGCAATATATCTTATCAAGTTCACAGTTATTATGACTGGTGTCGCTCCGTCTGCAAGCTCTCTGCCAGTTCTCTCTGTCTGTCAGAATTGGTCGTGCAACTGTACAATCTTATCTTTGAAAGGTGTCAAATACTTTTAGACTGTCATGTAATTACGAGATTTAAAAAAAAAAAAAAAAACAAGAACAAGAAGAAAAAACAAAAATGAGCTGGACCAATCCTGAGCCAATCATTCTTTTGATACTGATGAATTTTATTTTTTTTTTTAACCTGAGAATGACCCACCGAGATTTTACAGAGATATCTGTGCGACTACTGTGAAAGATTCCAAAAGACTAACCGCATTAAAGGGAAAACCTTTTTTTTCAAAATTTGATATTTTTTACAGTATAAACATGACTGTCATTCACTTCAGCCAGTGCAGCCAACCAATTTCTCACTGCAATCATAACTAATTCAGATAATTCAAAAATTCAAGATGATAACCACTTTGAAATGGCGACTCACAGCCTGAAATTCAAAGCCTGACACAGGTCATTACAGTTATTTATAGGGAATTTCAGTATAAAATCATGGCCTGGCAGCAAAAACCTGTTCTATTCTATACTGGGCTAACATTTCACTGTAACAGAAGCAGACGTGTTTTGTTTTCTCTCATGTATCCCTCAGTAAAGATACAAATATGAGAGATATGTCTGGGTGTCGGCCACCTGTGAGTAATGGCAGCTGATCACTGTGGGGAAGCCCATGGTCATATATCTCCAGGTCTGAGACATCAAGCCCTAAATGGCCCCACCACTTCTTTGGCAGCTGTGCCAGCACTTTAGGATGGCTTTCGTCCTCATTCATTCATGAATTTAAACAGCTTCCCTGATACCTTCAACCCACATTGCCTCAGGAGAGTCTGTGGACCCATTTGTCTCCATGGTTAACATGTCTTAACAAAGTCCATTTTTCACAGAGTCTAAATGTCATTCACTCTTTCAATCCCCAACAGCAGTGGAAAATGCTCGGAGTGAAATCAGGATCAATCTTAGAGACGAAAAAATCGCCACTTTTCCCCCCCATTTTCCTACAAGTATGGTTGCTGGAAAACTACTCACAATGAAAAATTACCATGGAAAAAAAGTATTATGCGTTAAATATAAACTCAGGATCAGAGGTATACATGAGACGTCGTTGCAATGGACCCATTTCAAGGATGACAGTAATGAGTTTCGGATTTCCAACAGCAGGGGGTTACTGGCAAGCTATTTTAATGTTATTGTATTTTTCCATTCCAAGTGATGAAGGGTAATGTGTTTATATTAGTAACCAAACACTTGAAAACATATGGGGGTTTGACAAAACATAGAATTCATATGAATGTAATCTAACAATGGTTTCATGGAACAAATCAACAGCTCTTGCATAAATAGTGACCTCTATGATACTTATATACCACACTTAAAAATAAAAAAACAAAAACTGATGTGATAAGCAGATGGACACAGATGGTTGAATTTGAGAAAGGTAAATATGACTCACTATTGCTAGTCAAACAACAGCCTGTGACGTGACGCTATGTCAAAGATATGTTTAGACACTCTTTAATGTGGGAAGCTATTCGCTGTTCTATTGTGATGGTAATGAGTTTAACATTCTCTTACAAAACACAGTCCCCTGAACCACAATCTTTTGGACATCTAAAACAAATATCTATTTGTACCGGGCCTTAAAAAAGACAGGGAAAAAAAAATGGGAAAAGCGAAGCAGTTAAACACTTCCATCCACTCAATCTAGGACACTTGTAAAAAAAAAAAAACAGAAAAAAGGAGTGGACCGTCTGCCACTGCTGCTGACAACACCTAGGCCACGCACTCAATCATCAACCGTCTCTTTTTCTGTCTTCTGTTTGACTGGTTCCGTTTTTCATTTTATTTGTTGCGTAACCATTGGAGTGTGTTTTCACACAGCATTTTACTGGGTTTGGCAGGGGATTTGGCCAGCCATTTGGCGTCTCATTGCCCCCTGGACACCACTTAGCCGCTCTGGGCAGCAAGTCATACAGACCTGGGCCAAATAATAAGGGGAATGAATGAGAGACTTTCTCAGTCCCTGACTGGCATAAGCCAATACTGAATCACAATTACAAGCGAAATACAGTATATGATGAAGAATAATATAATCTGTTTTTTTTGGATTTACTGGAATTTCTTTCCCCTGAAATTCTAAACGGTGGGATGGCCAAGTAACTCAGTTTGAAGTCTTCACTGTGTTACTGTTTGTAAGTTAAATACTTCCCTGTACTGTTAGTTAATGAGATTAATGTTTGTTAAAAGCTCTTGGCTCATTTAGTTCATGTAAAACAAAAAAAAAATGGCAAACCTGTTGTTACTGGATTAACTGTTAGCAGATGATATGCATTGGCACATTTTTAGAGGGAGCACTTTGAAATCTTCTTGCTACTTGCTCTTAAGGCAATCCATTGCAGTCTGTCTTCCCAACACTAAGAACAACCTGTTTACCTGTTAGCTGTGCAAAAGATATGGAGTCATCTTGTAAGCCATTGACAGCCACAATGGTATCCTGTGGGATTCGTTTTCAGTCTAGAAAAGGAGAACCAAGGTATTTTTCTAACCTGACTGATTTCTGGCTCAAAAGTCTACTGTTACAAGAGTTACTAATCCAGTTTTAGGAGAGTGCTGGCCCAACAGACCACTTCTACCTGCCAGCAGGAGACTTATGTATGTAACGCCACAAAGGTAAAATGAAACCACTGTGAACAAAATCACACAACACAAGCCTAGTGTTCCTCATCGAAAGCGAGAGAAAAATCTTTCCCCCCCGAGTAGTGACAGTATGTCTACAGCTTCCTTAAAATGAAGCGAAAGCAGACGATCAATATTTATTTCAGCTGACTTTTAAATCTGTCCAAGAAATCAAAGGATGCCAAGACAATGATTAGAAACACTCTTTCAAAGGGCTGAAATCCATGAGATTTGTTGACTAAAACCATTTTGAGAAGAAGAAGGTCGTCTGAAATACTTACTCAGACTAATCCGAAACCCCAGAAAAGTCTGACACTGTGTTTTGCTTAAAGATTTCACAAGTTTCTTAAAATATAATAATAGCCCCATAGGTTTTACACAACACATTGACAAAATTTGTTTTTAAGTCCACTGTTCCTTAGTTCACAGTACCACGCTGTATGCCTTTGAGTGAGCTGCCCTGAATGTAAATGAATACTGTAGACTGCTATAGGTCCACTTCCAGTTCATTCTGAGGTCACTCCAATGCTGCAGGGGTAATGCTCCAAGGGACCACAAAACACATCTGCATCGTACTCTAAACCCGTTAAAAAGAGCTTCACTCTTAGCAGCAACACAACTGCTGTTCTAGTCCCTTCCAATATATCCATGACTATGTTTTGAAAACTGTTTTGACCTAGGCGCTGTTTTGTATTTTCCACTGAACTACCGAATGGAGGAAATGCACAGCAAAAGAAGCCTCCCTAATGCTAAACACAGATGGTATTAAACGCAACTGAGTTGTCTGGACCTCTGAGTCTTTCAAAACAATATTTTCTACATGATGAAGCAAATCCAGGATTGGCTATATGTCGTTTTGATAGTAATGATTGGAATTAATGAACTTGCATAACAGGCCTGAAACCATACCAAGAACATTTACATATAGGCACTCCTATTTCTTAAAGAATAAAGCCTACAGATTTTGTAATTCATTGCGTAACGCTGACCAGACCGAGACTTTACCGCCCTCAGCCGAAGTATGACTGTCATAAATGTGACGATTTAACAACACTAACCGAATCTCGAATCTGAGGGTACACAACAAGAGAAACACCCAAGAGCTTCACTAAATCATCATTAGGGAAGGCTGACAGGCATTATTGGCCTGCATATAGTATTTTAAAGCACAATCATTTTCTTTTTCTTTCTTTTTTTTTACATTTCAAAGTAAGACACGGTGAGATAAAGAGGTGTTAAGTCTACCATGTCACCCTCTGATCTTAGCCATGACGGAAATAAAATATTGGCGACCGACGAATGCCGACGGAGCCTCCTCGTTTATCAGACAGGATAAACAGTAGCTGCCCATGTACCTTCGTAGACGGAGCGATAAATCGATTGAAGGAGAAATTATTTGCGCAAGCGTCTGATAACTGAGCGAAGAATTTTCGTAACCATCTGATAACTGCTGGAATTCAGCCAACACGACTTTTTTTGTCTTGTGTCGTTTTCTACTGTGGCAACGCGATCCAGCTTCGTCACCGCGTTCTAGTAATGTTCATTTAAAATCGAAAAATGTCCGAATGAAAGTGAAATCGCACTGAAATCTAAGATATTATTGCGTTGTTAGTTATACATGTAGAAGTATAGAAGTGCTGTTTGTATCACAGCTCGTCTATATTGCACCAGACTTCAAGAGAACGATGTAGAGAATGATAAATAAACACTGGTCTACATGGGGGAAAGTTGTGCAATGAAACACAGGACAAGACTGTATCTCACACGTAAATCGTCAAATTCAGAGCTTCAAGGCTACTTCAAAGAGATGAGAGCCGTATGGTCAAGCACGGTCAAGCACAATCAAGCGTTGGAAGAAACTATAATTAATGGGAAAAAAATGATCTACCCTCAAAGTGTGATTCAATAATAATAACAATAATAATAATAATAATAATAATAATAATAATAATAGTAATAGTCGCAGTTGTGAGGTCTACTTGACAAAACAGCTTAGAGACATCAGCATTACACTAATGTCTTAAGTACCTTGTGAGCTGTTACTTTAAGTTTGAGATCTGTGAGCATACCTGGACAATTTGCCGGGGTTTCACGGATAACGTAGGGAAGTTTCCGCGTCCATGGATTGGGACGCTCTCTCCAAGGATGGAGTCCAAACGTTGCACCTGCTCCCAAGACAGTACACAGAACCGCCGACTCTCTTCCAACGCATCCCCGGAGGACATGGCGAAAGTAGCCAAGTGTTTCGAATCTCCGAGAACGATGTGGGTTAATAAGGGCAGCCAAAGGCAAGGATTCCCAAAGAGCTGAGATTTAATTCAGCATTGAAATCCCAAATTCTAGACCCAAAAAGTCATGATAGTTCAACTGCTCTAAGAGTTATGCGGGGAAAATGACAAATTAAGAAGAAGCAAACAAATGACAGTGTGAAAAAGTTCAGTAAACAAGAATCGTCACAGCTAAATACTGTAAATTCCTCGCTTCTAATCCACAGACGTCGATTTAAAGAAGTCTGCACTTCATAAACTCTGCCTAGACTGAGTGTACAAAAAAGCTTTAAAAGAACCAGGATTAACATACACACGCCCGATTGGTCAGACAGACAGTTTATGAATACTTAAACGTCCATAAGAATTGTAGTCCGATGACACACACCCACTTTCTTCTGCGTCAGAATCAACTCACCGATCATTGGCTGGAGCACAGGCATACATTGCGTACACTATGGAGCACAAAGTAGCATACTAAATGTAGTTTGAGCGTTTCAGCATTGGATTTTGTAAACATAGCATTTTTACATCTGTTCTGTATTGCTTTTTCTCCATGATAGCTATCACAGGGGGAGACTGCGATAAAATGAAACCATGTTTCCCGTACAAACTTTCAGAGAGGTAAAGTCACACAAAATTTTATTTTATTTATAGGCTGCAATGTTCGTTACAGCTTTGTGCATGTAGTTCTGATAACTTTTCTAATATAAAACGTATACCAATTAAACATACTGCTGTACTTGACGTGGGTAGAACATTCAAATACATACTGCTACGGAACTCTTTGCTTGAATTCTTTCCTTATTAGAAATCTGTACAGCAGTGTAAAGACGCAAACATGTTTCTTTCTTTTATGAAAATCAGATGTTTATAAACATTTAAGTCTCACAAAGACTTTAAACCTTCGCTTAGCTTCGTTTCATTTAAAAGTAAATATTTGACATCTTTTAAATTAATGAGATATTCGTGGCTTCTAATAAGATCGATGTCCTCTCTGTTTTTAATCATTTGAAGGGAAATGTCCTATTTTTATTAATACACTGAAATTCAGGACATATAACAAACAGCTGCAAATGAACTCTTCTAAGTCCCAATATTTCTGCCTTTTGGCATTTGAGGAAAGTTTGTTTGCATGTGTGATATTGCAAATCTGTGTCTCTCTATGATACTGTCACAGGGACGCGTGGAGCAGAAGGGGTTGAGGTAACAGCAAATCATCTAAGAGAATGTGATAAGAGATAGGCTGGAATGGAAAAATCAAAGAGCCGTGGCGACTTTTCTCTCTTTTTCTTTTTCTTTTTTTTTAAATTCCCAGTTCCCATAGCAACAGTAACCCCCATGGTCAATCATCCACCCATTGTGGTGGCGGTCAGACATGACGTGGGGGAGGCAGGTGCGTCAGTGCGCTAATAATAACAGAAGCTCCAGGGAGAGGTGGCTTCTCGCGGTCGTCTCTCACACAGCCTCACTTCCCAGTTCGCCTCAGGGTCTCACCGTGGTACGATAGAATACGCTGTGACATTTTGTAAGGGCAACGGGCGGACAAAAAAAAAGAAGGGATTGGTTAACAACAATGTCATCGGTGTATACCCACACAAAATTCATTCAAGATGTCCTCCCCCATACGCAAGCCTGAGTGTGACGGAGGTTGAAAGCAGCACATGTATACACACACACACACATAAAGATATGTACATAGACGTATAGACAACAAAACAGAAAAACAAATACATAATCCATACAGTACGTAGATTTCAAACACAAACTAAACTAATATGGGCTTCCAAAAGAATTCGTTAAACCCTTTTTGTAATGCTGAAAAGTTTTATTGATCTCAAAGCCTCACAGATGTGTGCCGCTCGCTCGGTCACGTGTGGTAGCACTACTGTGCTCTAGAACTCAAGGAGACAAAGTGTGAATGAAACAATGGAACAGGTCCAGGCAGTCTTTGGCTCGCGTTTAGTCGAAGCTGGTCTAAAAGCGTCCTGGCATTCGTCAGCAGACAGGTTCTGGTGGGGGGTGGGGGGGGGGGGGGGTGGACATTAGGAGAACGTTTTTGGCCATGTCCATCACGCTCAGCGAGCTTTACGTGAGAGAAGACATTTCCATTCATTTACACAATTACCTACTGCCTGATGGCAGGTTGCCAGATCCTCCTTTTTTTTCTTTTTACGCCTTCTGTTCAGCTTTTCCATCCCTGCTCATCGTCTCTCCGGGAGGCAAAGCAAGAGGACAGACATCTGCGGGGGGGGAAAACGCCCACTCGTAGCCTTGAAATAATCTCATAAAGTGGGTGACAGGTAATTCAGTGCGAATGGGAAATTGATGGACTAATTTATTTTTTTTGCAGAAATAGAGGGAGGCCTCTGTTTTGGCGGAGTGAAATTAATCTTTGCGATTGATTCAGTGTCCAGGTAACAGTTACATCTGAGAGTGTTTAATCACCTGTCTGATCATCGAATGCCAATGGGGATTAAAAGTTTATTAACTTAACGCGACGCCACGGTCTTACGTCAAGCACAAAACTAAGGGCTGCAGGCAAATCTACTGATGGGGTTTCACTGTGCAGGAAATGTTCTGTTGTTGATGTATGATTATCCATTTCTTCTGCTGCTCTGCAATATTGAAGAAAAATGATCCAGTGTAGCGTGGTTCACTAGCTGACAATCAATCAATTTCCCGTTCCTGTTTTTTCTTTCTTGCTTTTTCTTAGCACTGACAGATGGGTGCAGTTACTGTAAAGGAGTCAAGCAAAATAAAATTCATGTTCTCACAGTTACGCTGGCCAAATGTGATGGCATTCGTACGTGGTGAGCGTTCTCTGAGTCCGACGGAGCTAAATTCAGCGGTGAGATTTGTACTTCTCTCAAAGATTACATTTATATTGAAGGAACTGTAGCGTAGGTTATACAAATTGCCACCCTGAGTACATTATTACAGTGTTACTGATCAAACACAAAGGCCATCACCTTTGCAAACATCTTAAGTTTTCCTATGCGTCACTGTTAAACAGAGAAACTTGCAACACAGTCTATAAATCATATTCATCCTTCCTTCTATGGGAGGAACTGAGTATATAACTAAATGATAAGTTTTAATAGGAAACGAAACAACAAGTCAGGCTGAATAGTCTGGAAGTCTGCCAAAGGGAAGTGTACTGAATGCAGTGAGATCATCGTATTTCTTCAAAGCCAGAAACAGGCACAAGGACCAAAGTCATTATTTGCGCCCCCTTGTTCTTCAAACGTGTTGTTTCCTTTTCAGTCTCTGCATAGAAACAAATGAATAATGAATAAATTGAGCAAATAAATGAAAAAAACATGTTGTTTTTCTCATTTGCAGGTTGATGTAAATAGGGTGTAAACAAAGTCACACCACAAAAGTGCACACACTGTATGCCTTTACATAAATTGTTATCCTTGCTGCACGAAAAACGCAAGAACTGGCACTCCACAATGTCTAGTCGGGAATAGTGATGAATGCGCTTTTAAAGGAGGATGTTTTATTTAAGCCCCGTTTGGCTCTGAGCTGTAACGAGAAACAATCTGCTTTGGATCCAAGACAGCAAACACAAGATGGCCAGTTATCGTCCCGGAGCAACCGTCTCTGTCTATCACGGTTCCTTTGACCGTATCTGATTTGTTTTATGGCCTTTTTTTTTTTTTTTTTTTAAGAAAACTGGATAGCGACTGGTTTAATCTATACCATTCTCAACCTTCAACGTTCAGTGTTTGGTCCTTTGGTTTGTAAAACATTGGTGTTTTTCATTAATCAGGTAACAATGAACCACGTGTTCTTTACATGAAGGGGGCCTATGACATGTGAAAGAACTTCCTTGAGATTTTTCAGAAGAATTTATTTCTTATTTTTACATTTCCTCCTCCTTTGTTCTGGAAACGTGAGAGAGACACTCACGTCATTCGCACCAATGTGAACGTACAGCTCAGAAAGAGGGAGGATGCATTTGACAAGTCAAACACTAGGCCTCCACAATCAAGGAACAAGGAAAATACCTCCGAAATGCAAGCTTGAGCAATCGCTTCAAACATCAGTGAAGTGAATTAATCTTCAGTTTAGTTTCCCATCCATACCATTATAAACGTGATCTGGTGTTCAGTAACTGGATACTTTTTTGGGTTTTTTTGGATACTTGATTCTGTGTGCACAGCGTTTAATCAGCAGAAATTAAACATTCGCTGCTGCGACAAAAAAAAAAAAAGGTTTAGTATTTCATCTGAATCATAATTAGTATTTCCTCATATGCTTCATATAAAAAAAATAACAAACGGATGCATAACTGAGTGGGCGATGTGTAAGACGACCTGAGGTCATTGTGGAAACAATTTGATTCACTAAACACAGTCACATGTGCTCACCTATGGAATGCCCTTCCCATCAGCCTGTAATCAGTGAAGTACAACCCCAATACACCACCCCCCCCCCCCCCCCCCCCCCCCCCCACCCCCCACCCCCAACCCCAGCCCTGCCCCCTGGTCCGTGACTTAATTTTATATTTGCTATTTTCACAGCTGAAACCTCTAAGAATTTTGGGGGGATCATTCGATCTACGTCCAGTTCGGGTCTTTTCTGGCGTCTGTGCGTGTGTGTGTGTGTGTGCTGCCAGGGGGAGTATTCAATCCATTAGTCGGGAATGTGCGAACGCGCTCAGGTAGAAGTGAGCGTGATTAGAACTGTCATTCCTGGCATTTTTTGCGGTGTTATGTCACCGTGTATGCTCAGGGCCTGGGCTCCGCAGGCATCTGCTCCACAGCGCTCAGATCTCTTACTCGCGTTCAGCACCGCTCTTACGTAACAGGCCGTACGCGCCGACGTCCGAGTGGAAACGGGACAAGGCAGGCAGGACCGCTCTGAATGTAATCGCTGAGAAATATATGAATGTATTATCCCCCCGCGTACTGTAAAGCTTCGGAAATAAGTTATAAAAAAAAAAAAAAAGTTGACAAAGCAACAGGCATGTTTGTGAGTATCGTGGAAATTTCTTGCAGGGATGAAATCGGTTGCCAAAGATTTCGAGTCCTGTCCAACAATTGACAGCTGGGAATGAAAGATCGCTCCACGCATGAAAAAGAAAAGAGTCTGATTGGTGCCTGTGGACTGTGAGAAGCCAGAAGCTCACATGGAGAGCAAGAAGAAAAAGAAAAAAAAAGAGAGAGGGGAAGGGAAACCGTGCCAAAATATTGGCATGGACTCAACTCTCCATTTCAGAGAAACCAGAGAGAGAGAGACTTCCCTATTCTCACTGTACAGGAAAATCAGACATTTGCTGAAAAACAGCCGTGAGAACTCCCATAAGACCTGAAAAACCTATTAAAGAGAAAAAAAAAAACAATATTCTTCATTTTTACTCCCACGCTACAGATGCAGCCACTCGCATGTCAGAACAAAAAACATCACATCGTTAAATTGAGTTAAACTGAAATTGCAAAGCAGCAGTAAGATCAGAACTTTTCTCCACATGGCAAAAAAAAAAACACATCTTGAATGTCTTTACATAAGCTTGTTTTTTTTTCTTTTTTCTTTTTTCTATCTTAACAGGAAGTACAACAGCTAAAATGGTGGACAGAAAGAGGCTCTTATCATTTAATTAATGGTTGTCAAACAAACCGCTCTGTTTAAATCTTAATTAATCCTTTATTCTCTGCACAGAGATATGACCCAGCCTCTGTGGTGAACTTGTATGTCAAAATGTGACACTTTTATTGAAAGTCACAGATATATTGTGACAAGCAAGAGGAACACAGACAGCAGGGGATTTTTTTCTCCATTATGTGTTTATCACCAACCTTCAGTACACAAGCCTTCAGTAATATAATGCTGTGACATAATGCAGTCTTTTCTATGGCTTTTGTGTTGGTGTGTGTGCACATAGTAGTATGTATATGTGTTCGGGTACACCTGTCAGTCATTAAGAGAGACAAACCCAAAGACACTGCTTTAATGCACAATCACATGCTGTTCCCATGCTACAGTCACACACAACTGGGAACAGAATAACCCAGTCCATCAACTTCAGCCGGTCTTGGCTCCATACAGGAGACTGACAGATTCTAGTTCTCTCAGAACTAAAATCGCCAAGTTGCAAGGCCACCTCCAGAACTCAAGAATATCTGTAAACGCAATCGCATGCTGTCTGACTGTGGACTGGATATACAGTAGGATAAGAAGCAAACCGTATCAGCAAAGCACTTGTAATGCAGTGAAGTATTACCTGTGCTCTAATGTTCACAACCACACAGAATCAAAACATGATAATGAGTCGGATAATGACTGTTTTTTTTATAAATGGTTTACAGCAACAAAATGCCATTCAAAACACACAGAGAGCATATTCCTTCTTTCAGTGGAAAAGTGTGTTGCATACCTTAACATGTCTCTTAGATACGCTCATACCAATGCGCTTTATTAAGAGACACGAGCCCAGGCATGATCCTTTGGGACAACAGAATGTATTTTGATAGAATGTACTTTGCCTTAAATATGCCAAGGTTCAGAAGAGCGTTATGAGGACCTCACGTGTTCCTAGCGAAGATATGTGCAGATATGTGAATGTTATCTGGTGCAAAACCTACGAGAAAAACGATGCCAGAAGGACCATAACTTCGTGAGAGGCGATTGACAGCTATGATAACGCGCATTCGCTCTGACCATGTGCACAAACAATAGCACGGAATCTTCTAACGTTTCCGTTCCTTCTTCGCCTTCCGCGTCACGATCTTTTTTTTTTTTTGTCCCCTACGTACACATTACTTCTCGTCATCCGTCTCTGTAGCTGACCTAACCTGAATGACCACTCCCGTTTTTGTCTCTTGCTCACTGTGATGAAAAAAAAAATAAACAATGTCTTGTTTAGTACAGTCAGAACGAGAGAGTAACTCCGGGAAGACACTGTACACGTAACGTGACCTGTCTGACACTAAATCGGATAAGCAGTAGGTAAGACAGACACTGAGCAGACGGGATGCCTTCCTCTTTGCTAGTAATGGTTTGACTTCACTCACTTCTGTTACCCTGATTTTACAGCCTTTATCAAAACATTTTATTAAATGTGATGGTTGGAGGTAACGCGAGTTACACTAAAAAAAAAAAAAAAAGACCTTTTCTGAAAATCATGTGCTTAGGATCCACGTGACAAAATATTTTCATTGTAAACCAGCAGTATCATGACTGAACGAGTTAATCAGTTGGTTTTCGTGGTCAGTGGGACAATCTGAGTGAAGTCTGAACTTGTATTAAAAGGTTCTGTCAAAGTAAAGTCAGTGTACACTGCCAAAGCAGTGTTTTACAATTCCTTGTATAACTGACAACACATAATCATCTTTGACCTTTATTGAGTCTATTGCGAGAGCTCTCGAGATACTTTTGCTATTATTAGACACCAGTATATGTTTGTGCACATCCAGCACGTCAGGAAAGAAAACCGTGTGATGGTTCATTTGTCCCTGTTCTTTGGATTGCATTCTCTCTTTTTTTTTTGCAGGTTTCTCATTTTAAGGCTATTGTTTCGCTATTCTGTAGAAAGAATCAAAACATCTTTGTTAAAAGGAATGGTTCCAAAGTAACAGTGTTACACAACAGAAAGTAAGATATAGTCCAGGCTTTTTGTCTTATATTACAGAGTGAACTTCATGTCAAATAGAGATGAATATGAACAATTCTTTTCGATGTGATTACAATAATATTTCATGGTCTGTGTTCAGTCAAAAATAGGTCACAAAGCACAGAGAAATGCAATTTGAGCATAAATGTGCTTATCTCAGAGACATTTTGCAACAGCCGTAGCTGTTAGTTCAAAAGAAAGAAATAAAGAAAGAAAGACCCACAGAACAGGGTACAGTGACGAGAATTCAAAAATACTTTGGAAGAAAACATGTTACTGATATCGTAAAAAAAAAAAAAAAAAGGAATAACCATTTCCCATGGCTGCATCTAATGCCTCATTCAGATAATGATACACAGTAACCAACATAAATAATTATCATGCTGGGAATAGCTGATGGATTATCAGATTTAAATATGCTGGATTTGGCATTTCATGCCGGTGGCTGACAAGACAGAGCCTGTGTTTGAAAAAGGTCATCCGCTATGAAAGCGAAAAGAAAAAAAGAAAAAAAAAACACTATCTCATTATTATTCACATCACGTACGCCGCAGTTCAGGACCTGATTAACATGCAATGGTAATGGTAAAAACAGATGGATTAATTTCAGTCCATCATGCATGGTATCCCCTTCCAGGCTTATCGAACAGCAAACTGGTGCCGATCCAAAACCAGTGTCGCCCTGGACCGTTGGAAGCAGAGAACGAACCCAGAGGCCTGCACACGCCCAGACCTGCACACTGCTTTCAAGGGATGTTGCTGTTCTCCTTCTCTCTGATGTGTTTTTTTTTTTTTTAATTTGGACCACAGCTCCAAGCACGGGTGTTTCAGGCATTCTTCACTCGCCTGTGCTCAGTGGCTATTGTATTCCTTCGCATCCTTCCTGAATCATTTTGCAAATTACAGAACCATAACACTTGTCATAACACGGCAGTGCCATGGTACTTAGAGCTTTTTAATAATAGCCTACATTAGTGCTGGAGAAAATCTCATAGCCTCCAAACACAAGACTTGAAAAACATTATTTGACAGATATTAAAACACACATCTTAAAAATGAATATATTAATTAGAACTTAACGAGCAAGATCCGCCGAACAAGTATAATTACACACACATTGTGTCAATATGCTGCGCATAAGGTCAAAGGTCACGCTGGTGGTGTGAATCCACAACGTGACGCGGAACATACGCACTGATTACAAACTGTCTCTCGCCTTAATACGTTGAACGTATGGACATATTCACGGAAACGTATGGGAAATGTGTCTTCTGGAAACAGTGGGGTTCAGACCAAGTGTTCAGAAGTGTTGAAGTGTAAGACTTAGCCTCTTTAAAGTGAGACAATGGAAAAGAGCTTTTTGTCTTTGTGTTGTCTTTGACAAAGAATGAGCTCAAAAAACTTGGCATTGCCTGAATCTTCGCGTCTTAAATCAAGCCATACGATGTTCTGGAAATAATTTAGCAGAACGCACAGTAAGACTGGCCGGTGACATTGTTTTTGCATGTGACTTAGGAAATGTGGCCCAGAACATGCAAGCCTGGTTTGAGGAGCCAGAAATCTGCAGCATGTCTGTGGTCATCTTATTCGTATGATAATAGTTCTACCATAATAAATTACTGCTTAATTAGACACTGACAAGCTCTCAATGTGTGATCTATTTAACCTCTACCACACCAATTTACACTAGTGTGGTGTATAGTGAGTCATTTCTATAAGCCAAGACCTTTCCTTGCACTCTCTCTGGAAAGTATTCTCCATCTTATTCATAATGATTTGAATGGCAATATAGGAAAATTCCGGCAGCGTTCCATATATTACTCTGGACCTCCCAAAAACCACCCAGTTCTGGGTGACCTTTGGGGGGTAAAAGGGGGTCACCATTAGACCGACAGTAAAAATGTGCACCTACGCACGGTTTAGGATACTACAAGCATAAAAAAGTACTAAACACATCTTTAAGAGGCCTTGTGAGGTCTTCACTAAACTTAAGTATGCTCTGGATTTTAAAGTTCGTTACACGCTGAGATCACGCATTTAAGAACTGAATGTGAGTAAATGCGCAAACTAACAGGCACGTTTAATAATAACGGCAGAAGGATTCTGCGAAACAAAAACAAACCAAAAAGAAACTCCCGGTTGTCTGTAAGAGGTTTGTAGGGCCTTTCTCAGAGTACTTGGTTTTAAGAGGGTGCTGAAAGCTGGTGAGTAAAACTGAACGCCCACAACCCCTCCCCAACACGCACACACACACACACACACACACACAAACATACACATACACACACACACACATACTCCCTCGGTTTTGCCCGATTCACTGCCTGATGATTTCCAGGAGCCCTACAGCACACACAGTCATACCTGAGGCCCCCCTACCTGTCTCCTCCTCTGCCCTCACAGAGAACAAAGGGCCTGTCCTCCCCGTTACACACCATGCCAAAGATTGAGCACAGATGTCAAACGGTTTGCACTCAGCCCAAAATCCACTTTTATAGCCGCATAAATTTATCTCAGCCCCGTGTTTGAAGTGAGAGTTAAAAAAAAAAAAAAAAAGAAAGAAAGACAGAAAAAAAAGCGAAAACGTACACGTCAAGGCAACTGACATACTGCTGTGCTTTGATGTAGACTTGTGATGATCTTGATATCTGAAAAAAAAAAAAAGGAATATCTCTCATTGCCTCTACTGGTTGATTTACAACGCATTTTGCCGCGGTCCAACCGTAACGTATGTGAAATGTAAAAAAAAAAGGGCAAGAACTGCGCGCACGTCAAGGAAAAAAAAAAGCAAACGCACATCTTTGACCATCCTGGCCGTTCAAAACCGCTGTATACTGGTGGATCGGTGTGTGCATTCACAGTGTGAAAACATGAAATATCACAACTTTGATGAATCAATCATTTGTATGAGGATGGGCCTCACAGATTTCTTTCCTTTGGAAAAACATTGCAAGAAAGTAAAATACAGCATCTTGATTTAGAAAAGAAAATGCATAGCACATAATGACAATGGAAAAAATCGGGGGGGGGGGGGGGGGGGGGGGGTCGTATAATGCAATCTAAACAGATTCGTGCCTTCGCTTGATGGCAGCATTTCTTGTAATTACATGCTATACATGAACATAACTCACCTTAATGTGTTGAGATTTAAATGGATACTGCGGTTTATTGAGGGTGGTCTGTTCCCCACAGGGTAACGTTTACCCATTAACAGCCCTGTAATCGAGGCCCACAAAGATTTTTTTTTTCTGTCTCTTCATCAGCCATACCTGGCATCACTCACCTACACATACACACATAAGGGATATGAGGCTAAAACAAAATGAGATGTTGTGTCTGGAAGGAAAAAAAAAAAAAAAAAAAAAAAAAGCTTTTCAATCCCATGGTTTGGAAAATTTAAAACCTGTTGCTGTTTGACGTGACGAATCTTTAACTGCCTGTATTTTATCTTGTTCTGTAATCTACATGCGTTTAAATTATGTTCATTTCTTAAAATAAAAAAAACAAAAAAAAAACAGAGCGGTTCAATTCGAGAAAATTAATAACGTAATAAGTTAAAACAACAGTCAGCTTGGTATCGCTTCTCATCAGACGAACGCCTGGGAAACAGGAAGTCCGCACACATCACTTGTGAGTGTCGTAATTCGGTCCGTTAAACTGCGAAAACTGTCATGGGGAAACGCGGCCTTCAAAACGTAAAAGATAAGAAAAGCTGAAGATGTCACAGACAGTGTCATTAAAAACTTGTCAAATAAACATGACAAGCACCAAAAGAACATATGTTCAGAGGCACTGTACGTCCGCCTTATGTTAACTGAGCTAATGTGCTTAAAGTGTTACACAATAGGACCTAACTTGTCAGACATATGCTTGTGCGCGTTTGTTACACCGTATGCGATAATTAGATTAGACAGTATAATGTTGGCAAAAGCAATTACTGCCTGCAGCAGCACAACACAAGCAATAGCTTGTGAAATGTTTAAGTGAGGAGATACTGAAAAGATTCCCACACATTTATGTCATGACATTTTCCACACTGAGTCTCCCCACAGTTTGGCCTCCTTCTACGCTGGGGATCTTAGTGTGTCTGTGGGAGCTGAAGGAACCCTGTATCTGACCCAGAGTGAGTCATCTCCTCAGAGTAAATCCACTTACAGACCACAAACTGCACACTCCTTCTCTCTCTCACTCTCTCTCTCTCTCTGCTAATGAACTCTTTCATTTCACATTTACACTGCACCGTGTGTGCAAGCTATAACCTTTAAATATCTCTTCATCTGTGATTCACATACTCACATACTCTCTGTTTCTTCACCCTGTCTTTTCTTCCTTATCTCCATTTTACTCTCTACTCTGCGTTATCTGACTCAGACACACATTTCGTTCGTGCTCACGCTGACCATACTCTGTTTTTTCACTTCCTTTGTCCCATTGAAACACAGATGTAAGAGAAACCGCACAAGACAAACCCCAAAAGGAATGACTGATACACATGAGATACTTTTCCACAAGTCATAGATGACTAAACGTATTGTATCCCTCCTAACGAAAACAGCTCAACAAAGGGAACACAGAGGGGGTGGCGAAGACACTGTTTTGGCCAGCTTCAGCAGACCTCATCAAGAAGGACTACAGAGAAAGGATCAAATGAAGCTGTTTCCCAGAAGTGGCTGGGATGCAACACTTCCCTGGCAGGCCTTGTAGAGCCAGGGGAACAGGTAGGTGGGGTTCCCATGCGAGAGCTGTACTTCTGAGTTCTGAGTGAAAGCCATGCCAGCTGGCAGGGAAGATCCATCTTTCCCTGACATTCAAAGGGTCGGTGTCCAGATCCATGCCTTAGACATTAGCAGGCTGTGTGTGTGTGTGTGTGTGTGTGTGTGTGTGTGTGTGTGTGTGTGTGAGTGTGTGTGTTGGCACAAGTCATACACTGAAAGCTGTCTACCAAAAAAAAAAAAAAAAGAATATAAAAATAAACTGCGGACAGTTTACTTTTCTGTCGAATAGCCACGGTGTATGACTCATTACAAGTCCTGTGGGGATACACTTGATAAGAAAAAGAAGTGAGCAATCACTGGACAGCAGCCTTTAATAATATGACTTTTAACTGTCAAAAAGACTGACAGTCAAATGAACACCCCTCCAAAGCCTCCCTCCCAAAACCAGCAGTCACCCTTCCACACCTCTTCTGATTCCAATATGAGAGAAAACTGCCCTTCAAATAAAGTGTATTATAATTGTTACCACTTGGTGGAGTGTCATTGTAAGGTTCCGGAACGTTCTAAACATTTTAAGCTGGCTCAGCTATCAGTTGTGTGCTGTACAGCTGCGGGGACATTGTAGACATTGCCATGGTTACAACATAAGCACATCAGTGAGTTGTATGAACAGGGATCACAGTCACAGTCATCAGTATCAAAATCGTGCAAGTTGAGTCAGTGAGTGAGAAAAAGGCGAGCGAAAAGCTGAAAAAGACAGGACTTCCAGATCGTAAAGTTGAGGAGGCCTGGCCTCGACGTAGCTTTCCGTCATGGTTAAGGGCATGCAGGGAGAAGCAGAAGCATGCCTGGTGAGAACTTAGCAGGGGTGGAGAGCGTTGCCAGCCTGAAACCCAGAGAGCCTTATCAAACTGCCCATGGGAGGTTTATGGGGTTCCTGTTGTTAGGATTACAGAGACCTGACACAGGGAATCCGGCTCTAGAGGTGCACAAAGTTTAAAAGGAGTTGAAAGGGTTCAAACTAACATCTCAAAGAGCAAGTCCTATAAACCAAACTCTTTTTTTTTGATGGATGCCGGATATATTTGCCAAATGTTAGATTCCAATGATACAAAGTCTCGATATCTTGGGTTCTGTCCTCTAATCCGCCATCTCCACAGAGTTTTAAGTAGTAACTGAGTCATAGAAAACCATCAAAGTTAAGGAGGGCATCCCAGGCTCTCAATTTTTAGCTTAACGATAAAAAAATCAAGAGAAAACAAAAGGGGCGAAAGAGCAGGAGAATAAGAAAGCAGGATATGAGAGAAAGAGTGACAGAGAAAGTTGAAGACAAAGACTTTCTCCTGCCTCCAGGACATTCCACCGCCAGGATCTGCTGGAATTAAATCACACACACACACACAAAAAAAAAAATTGCTCAGAAAGCCAAAGTCACGTTAATCACAGGGTGTGAAAGAAAAAAAACAAAACAAAACCCAAACAGAGGAAAAGCCCAATTTCTTTTCCTGTGTTTCTACCATTCTCAGAGTCAACACGTCCCACCCCCCCCACCCCCCAACTCCTCTACTCCTCTACTCCTCTACTCCTCATGCCCACACGTGCCGTCCAGGCTCCCCATCACTGTTTCCATCAATGTGCTAACAAGAATGCCTACTACTCAAGAGGAGGAAAAACGTAACAGGAAAACCAACCACTTATTCATTTTTTTTAAAGGGGGGGGGGGGTGGTGGTGGGGGGGTATGAGGGAGGAAGGAAGGAGACATGTAGCTGGCCTTAATTGGTTGCAGTGCCTCTGGGTGAGGTGTTGCACATCTCCCAGTCTTTCTTAAAGCTTTTAGAGGCCCTCTTGAATTCCACATCTGTAAAAAAGACGAGTGAAAGCGGATCTGTTAGCAACACCATAATCAAGAGAGCGTCTGTTTGGGCCTGATATGTCAATAAGAGAACGTGTCAGAGGATGTCGGTCCGTGTAAGAGCTCACGAAGACTAATGTACACAGAGGTAAAACATGAACAGAGTGGAAAAAATACACAAATACATGTGCGCGCATATGCACCCCTGAAACCAGTCACCACAAGCCAGGCTGATTTGGAGCCATGGAGTAATTACACTGGAGCCAAGCACAACAAAGCAAATGGTGTCTCTGATGAGTGAAATGAAAGATTCACAGTTCAGTCATTTACCCGTGAGAGAGCAGACACTGCATCTGACCCCGGCTGCCTCCCTGCTGTGTCTCCAGAGGGCTGTACTACCAGGTAGTAGCGAGGTAACTGGCTTATCCAGGTAACCTCTGGTTTAAGTTAACTCAGAGTAAGTAGTAAACCTCCTAATCGAGGAGCCCTAGGGCTTTGTTTTGCTAGGAGAATTAAGCCATAGTGCTCTTCTATTAGGAGGTTTACCACTCAGTCTCAGAGTTAACTTAATCAGCCCTCTGGTATACTTAACCCATTTTCTCTCTCTCTCTCTCTCTCTCTCTCTCTCTCGGGTGTTCTCAGTTGGATAAAATTCCCTTCTTTTCTGTACCAGTATCAGCAGCATTGTTTGAGCTAAGTGTTGGTGCATAAATTCTTATATGGAGAGTAGAGACATGTTTTATTTTTTATGTCTCTGACTTTATGATTTTTTTTTTTTTTCGTTGCGTGGGCACCATCTACAAAGGCTTCTCTATTGATCTCAGTGTGCCAGACTCTTAGAGAACAAAATAAAAATCAATCAGAGGTCTAAACAGAGAGAGTTGTGTGGCACTCATAAACATCTGTGGCTTCTTTGGCTGTTGACTCCCACAGTGGGTGTTCTGTAAAGACCTGAAGGCTTTTAACTCTTCACTGCAACAGCCGAGGATGTCAAACTCTTCACTCATTACTCTAAGAGTCTAGGATTCTGAACGCTTTGCTCGAGGATCCAAGGAGGTTTAACTCTTCGCTCACTGAAGAAAGAGTCAAGGACATTGTTGATGGCTGTTGATATATGACTGTATTCAGTTAACGAAGTTTAATGTATCCGACTGAAAAAAGAAAAACTGAAAAGAAAAAAGCATTACTGTGATACTGACAGAATCAGAGGGCAATATGAGGGGGGGGGGGGGGGGGGATTTGGGTGCCATCCCCATTGTTAGCAAAATAACCAAAATGCTTCCCCTTTGTTAACCTGCCATCCCCCCTCTCCATCCCTTAGTGGCAGAGAGAGTGCAGGGGCAGAGGGCTTGTTTAGTTGAATATGTTAGTCTGGTCTGCCAGACTCATTGATCCTTTATCTGACCGAGGTTTGTGCAAGTTAGAATCTACCCTGACCATGTCTCTGAAATATCAGTAGCCTAACATCCCCTATGTTAAAAATGAGCCATCCTCCCTTGTTAAAAAATAACAAATCACCTACAGGTTAGAATCACTTGTTGATCGTATTACTGAAAATATCTAAGTAGCCTGAGACTGAAATGACAGTCTGTCCAAAACCCCTGAGGGAAAAAAAAAGAAAGAAAAAAAAAAACACATGAAGAAAAGTTTTCTCAGAGCCATTGGGACGAAGGGACATATGCTCCATCAGCACACGCTGCCAAGCTCCAAAGCAGACTCTAAACTCTATCCAGAGCCATGTGGCCAAGCAGCTGACTGGCTGTGGTGACCTTAAAAATAGAGAATAAGAGGGGCCTTGAAAGACTGCAGAGTCGGAGAGCACAGTCTGCCCATTGACACTGCTCCTCTCTCTACAAGCCAGACAGGAAGGGTTGTTCTCACACTGTCAACTGCGTAGAGGTCGAGAGAGCACGCCACATTTCCCAGTTATATTCCACATATACTAAACTGTCACGAGGGATTTTTTTTTTTTTTTTTCAGAATACGACTGCTGAATTAAAACCTACTTGATAAAAAACATTATATACAGTGTCTCTATTTAGGAGAGGATTTTTTTTTTTTTTTAAAAAGTGTGTGAGTTCAAATCTGACACACAAAGTACACACTAAAACACTGTGCACCCTTCACTCGCTGAACCGTTCGGTCTGTCTAAACTGGTGGGGGGGGCGCAAAGAAGTTTAAGGTTTTTATCGGTTTTCTCAACGGCGTTTTGGAACGAGGCCATTTTACATGATTTGGCAGCTCACACGAGAGAAATGTGAGCTGTGCCAGCGAGCGTTTAGTGAGTCGTGATGAAAAGTTGTGACCGGCAGCCCAGCGAGGGGACAAAGATATCCTCTATGTGCTTAAGATGAGGGGATCTCCCGAATTGCTCCACTTGTTTCATACCAGTCAAATACGCACACTGTAGGGGGGGGGGTACGTTTCGCCCCATCATCTTTGGCTACTCTCCATATACACTTTTTCTTTCAACCCACTCATACAAAGGAAAAGACCCACTTGTTTTCCACCTCGATTTTATCTAATCACACCCAAAGTGCAAGACGACGTCCAGACAACGCAGCGCGGTGAAGAGAGGTCTTGGGTCGTGTTACGGATTCAGCACGTGTCCCTGTGTTATCCTCTTGATCAGTCACACTCGAGGAGCGCACCAGATCCACGAGGCAGGCCTTGACTTGTCTTCGAGAGAGAGAGAGAGAGAGAGAGAGAAAGAGAGAGCGAGAGAGAGAGGCAACCTTACAGTATTCATTTTAATGAGCATTATTCTAAGAACCTCCCCACACCCTTACCCTGTGGCACTCTACCGCAGATTATTTTATCATTGTTTAGACAGACAGGAGAGAGAAATAAAATCACTTTCTTTCATTCAATATCATGCGTGAATTGGGTTGTGCATGCGTAAGCAACCCTATAATTTGGCCGTATTAAAGTTACTGCTACTGCGACGCTGTCGTGCACACTGGTTTCAATTTCATCTAATTTCGAAACAGTTTCATGTCTCTAATGAGATAATTACAAAAACGTGTTCACATCTCAATACGGTTCTCAGTAAAGGATATTTTCAGTGAAAAAAAAAAGAAGCTTGTTTTTCCAACAGCACATGAAATTACTTGTAGTCAGTCGCCTATGGAAAATAGAACAATCCAAAGCAATTTTAAAGCTTATTTGGTGCTACCATTTTAAACGTTTGAAAATATCGTGAATCGGTCAGTGAAATGGTGTATATAATGTATAAATACATATATATGTATTAGTATTACGATGCCTGCTCAAAAGTAGCCAATTTGAAAGCCCCAGAAGAGTGGAGCTGATTCCAGATGTTGTTTAATTCAGCCTAAAACATCTGCAAAACATGACTTATATATTATTGTATCATGTGTGAGCAAAATAACATAAAACTATAAATTCTAGTAAACTCACACTTGGATGCAAAATTTACAATTCAGTTGAAGTCAGAATTTAAAATGTTGTTTTCTCTTTGTAGGCTCACTCGGTTTTACTGCCGTTTGAGAATACGTGTACATATTGCCAAAATGTTTATGGGAACTATATTTGAGACAGTTTATTTTAGATCAATTCTATAAAATCTCTGAATTTCTCAGCACAGCAGTGAATTTACGAGCGCTCTTTCCAAAACATAGTAATTATCGCCATCTAGTGGCAAACAGTAGCGCTTCACGTTTAAGACAGAGAATTGCAACAACGAAATTACGATCTCAGCACAGTTCTTGGGGCGGGGGGCCACGACCCTAGAAATTGCTGGAAAAGCTACAAATGACTGAGTCAGCTGTAATTCTAATCTGGCTGTAAATTAATACGGAATATCCAGTGGTTCACAGACTCTAGTCTAAATTAAATACAGAATTTAGATATTCACACACACACAAAAAGAAGAATTCACCGGTTCAGTCTCTTCTCTAAATTAGATTTTTACAACGTCAGTGTAATGTTACTTTTGTTTTACACACTAATAAAGCTGGACAAAATATCAACCACAGAACACAGGCCATAACAGTGGATTTAGACATGTTCATTTTATTGTATTTAAAGTTGATTGAATTTGCAAGCCCTTGGGACACTTTAAACACTGAAGGGAACATTCCTTGAACGCACTCAAAATCTCAATTTTCATTCAAAGAAAGAAAACAATAACATTAATCATTCAAAGAAAGAAAACAATAACATTAATCATTCAAAGAAAGAAGAAAAAAAGACATAAAGACAGGTACAAAGGAGCAGTTTTGAAATGTTCAACACATAGAGGAGTGACTTTTTTTTTCTCACAACAGTGGTGTACTGCCTTACAAACGTAACTACGACCTTAACAGGCTACACATGAAAAAAGTGCATTGTATATACACTGTACACTACACTCTATGTGAAAAGTATGTTCCTGGCATTCATTTGTGCAAATATTGCAAACCTCATGAGGAATAGTGAGGGTAAACATGAACTTTCGTATTCCCAATTCGTATTCTGTTTTGCATATCGTTAAATTAAACCTGGATAGGATCAACCTGTTCTCCGCTCAAAACCGTCTCACCACATGCGCACAAGTTCAAGTCGTGTCGGCATGGCAATTGCAGTAGTCAGATTTGAAAGGTTACAAAAAAAAAAAATAAAAAATGTCCTTCACAAATCGGTGCAGTATGGCTGTTTTTGTCGCTTTGCGTTTCGGCGTTGGTCGCAGACAGGCCGATTTGACGCCTCGTCATCTCACGTTTGACAGGAAGAGGCTGTCAGAAGTGCAGTTTTCCATTTGACGTGAGACAAATACACAAAAGCTTATGAAGTGATCTCATATAATGGTCAGGTAATCAAAATACAAAGTCTTCAACTCCTATACCAATCACAACAGATAAAACATTTCTTAGCTTATGATGTTCTATGAATCCAACCTGAATTCACTTTTGTAGTTCTTATACTTCAATTCATTCACTGGTAAGAACACTACAGAAAAAGACAAAAAAAAAAAACCCCAAAAAAACTATAAGTTCCAGTTCAAGCTTATATCCGTTAGAGGAAGACAAATACTGCAGGTTGTTAAGAGTCTAAGAGTTGACAAACAGAGCAGGATGTGACGCATGAGCTCAGCTTTAAAAGCATGCATGCTTGTTATTTGCATAAAGGTGATTGGTTTAGGCTCAACAAAGCCTAACCGCTGACATCCCAGATACAGCCTCATAGGCCAGACTAGATGACTAGATCCCAGAGTTTTATGTCGTCCCAATGTACTTCCCTGGTGTTCTACTCGAAATTATTGCTGATCAAATAAAGCTTCAATGTGCAGATTGAGGGATATCCACAGCCTTCTTTTGGCACTTAAATTGTTCAGAGGATTGTGACAGTGGATAATATGGGGGCAGGTATAATTAGGTCTCCATTGGAACTGTCTCCGAGAGGTGTGTGTGTGTGTATCCTCTGTGCTTATTTACGTTGTAAAAGTTCAGAAGTCCATTACTTCAACACTGAATCCACCAAGCCCATAAATTAGGGCCACGTTAGTCTCCGGGTTGGAGCAGGGTCCTGTTTACAGTGGAGGACAGTCACCTGTTTGTATTCGTCACTTTAATAAATCAATCTGGGAGCATTAGAGTCACATGCGAAGTCATTTGATCTGCAGCCTTTCGGACGCGACACCTGAAGAACCTCCCTTTTCATCAGGTAGCCAGGCAGCGAGAAGTCCACAATAACAAACAGCCGCGAGGTTAAACAGAGAAGCTTAGACGCCGCTCTTCTCATCATACGTCCTGCGTGGTTTTGGTCGTACTGCAGCGGCTCTGGCTATCAGTGCAAAGAGGTGAACTTTTGGCTACGGTGGTGTCTGTGGCCTCGGCGCGGGTTGGGAGACCCCGGAGGGCTGGTCGCGGTGTAGGCGTGGTTACGGTTGTGCGAGGAAGACCGCTTGCCCTTGCCGCTCCGCCCGGAACGAGGCCTGTCGGAGGAGCCGGAGGCGCGGTGACCCCCGCGGACCGGGGCCGGGGTGGGGACGGGGGCAGGGGCGGGGGCGGCCGAGGGTTCGGGGTCTGCCCGCGCTTCCGGGAAGGGAATTGCCGTCTGGGGCTTCCCCTGAGGACAGGTGCTGGAGAGCAGAGGAGAACGAGTGGCTGTTTCCAGCAGGTCCTTAGTGCCCTGTGTGCACTGGGGAGGTGGAGGTGGACAGACAGAGGCAGGAGAGTACGAGAGATGACCGAGAGTGAACACACGAATTTTGAAACCACAAAAAAAAAAAAAAAAAATGAAGGGAAGGGGAAGGGAAGAATTGAATGAAACACAGAGAAGAGATAGAGAAAGAAATGGGAGAGAGATAAAGGGATGGAAAGAAAGGGAAAGAAAAGGAACAGAAATACAAGTGAGACTATTTGTACCAACAGAGAAGATTACTACAAAGAAAAGGCTGAGAAGTAAAAACAGGAAACCATCGAACAGGAAAGAATGTAATAAATAGCAGTGCAATAATCAGCAATGGAGAAAAAAAAAGCAAAAACAAAAACAGAAAAGGCACTGTGCGAAGGCCAGGTAAGTCACAGCTGTGATAAAAACACAGGGAAAAAAAAATGTGCAGGTGATGCAGGATCCAAACAGGGAACAAAGTCTTCCACTCTCAATCCAATAGCTGCTTCTTATCATTCAACTTTGTGACAGAATCTCTTGATTTTTTGCTTTTCTCGGTAACGCAAGTCCTCTAATACGTTGAACGGTTTCATTAAACTAGCAAAAAAACATCAGAAAAAAAAAAACCACTAAATCAATTCCATTCTGCCACCAGATCAACCAAGAACCGAAGTCTATATTACAATATGGCAAAATGGTGAGTCCCTAAAAACCATCAGTGAGGACAGTTCGGAATCTCAGAAAACAACATTGTTCACACAGTCGCCGGCAAACACCAGCAGGTCAACAGGACAACGCAGGGAAAACCTGGAATCGTCCCAGCAGTCTGCCAAAGTACTGAATACTGAAAATGAACCCTGTTTGTCAGCTGTGAATGAGAGGTGTCTGTGTGTGTCAGTGAGATACATGTGGCAATGCAGGGGATTCTCAGCTCTGAGGTAACAACACCATCATAAGCAGAGCGTAAATATAAACAAATCCCAAACAAAGGATGTGCCGACAGCTTTTAAAAAAAAAAAAAAAAACACAAAAAAAACACAAAAAAAACACCCTCAAACATATATACATACATATACACACACATATGTATGTTATGTATATATGGAGCAGTATATGTGTTTTATATATATATATATATATAGAGATAGTATATATGTGTGTGCCTGTGGAAATATATATATGTACACACACATATATACATATGTCTATTATATACATATAAAACAAACAGTTCTATACTGCTTAGGCAGCATTCATTACAGAGAGCAGTCTTTCTCTTGTGAAGGCAGGGAGAAGTCTTCTGATCTGATACTGCACTGTACTGACACTGTAAACTAAGCATGGCAATGCATTTTAGTGCAGCCAAGCAAGATGAAAGCACAGTCCCACCAGAGTGAGTGAGACAGCGCGTGGGACGCCTCTGGATGCTAACGAACACACACACACACACACACACACACACACACACACACACACACACAGAGCCTCTTTCAGAACACCTAAGTCTTACCAACATCCCATCCTGCTCTGCTCCAGCCAAATGAATTATCAGCTGGCACAGGACAGAGCAAAATCCAGGCAATCATCTTCCTAATGGACACACACACACACACACACACACACACAGATAAACAGACAGACACACACACACAGGTTAAGGCATATGACAGAATGGTGCCCTAACAAACTGAATGGACACCAAAGGTGACAAAAATAAATGGGAAATTTTCAGTATTGTCACATTATTCACATGCAGACAAACATTCATACTCATGCACACACTTACTCAATTCATTCTGTTTTCAACAGCTAACACATTCAAATCTTAGCATTCTGGAAGGATTTCATGAACAAACATACATGCAATATTTCATGAAATATTGAAAAAGTTTATTTAACAATAAAATATAAATATTCAATTTTATACATCTGTTATGTGCGAAAGACAAAACAATCTTAAATAAACACAGTAACAATACTAAAAAGCAACAGTATTTTTGGACATGTTGTCAGTTTGGATTACACTGTAACACAGTAAGACGCACTTGTGCAATACCTGAGTTGGACAAAAGCAGAAAAAAAAAAAAAAAGGGTAACCTAAAAAGAATACATTACACAATTTCCTCTTTTGTGAACTTGCATGCACACACTCAAATGGACACACACACACACAGACACACACACACAAACACACACACACAAACACACACACACACAGATATGGACAATATTTAATAACGATGTGGTATATTCCAAAAAAACCTATTCCCAAACAGCTTCGGTTAAAAACTACAACAACTGCCAGGAAGCTGTAATTTAAAGGCACTTGAAGAAATGTTGTCCCTGCAAAGTGGACAAAATCACACAGATGTTGGGCCCAAGTCTCCGTTTGTTCCAGCATTCTTAATACTATCAATTTCCATTTTTTAATATACTACAACTCTGACTAAAACGTTTGTTCATCAAGACCAGTTCTGGTCCGCTTAAAACTCTAGTAGCCTAGATACAAAGAGACACTTTTATTCCTGAGTTAATTCTGTTTATTCTTCTGTGTGCTAAACAAAAGAGCTACAAGGCCGCCTCCCATATGAAACGCCATAGAGAGGAATAGTGCTGATCTAGAATCCATTCGCCTCTGTTCATGTAATTTTCATGTTCAGGACTACGGAAAGCAAAAAACTGATCCCACATCAGCAATCCTACTCTAAGAAATGGCTTGCCTGATTCAAAAACACTTCAGATTTGCCTTGAGACAAGATTCATTGGAGACACAGAAAAAGTGAGAGCAACATTTGACGTTAAAAGAAAACAACCACCTTCCCTATTGTATTAGAGGCCTCTTTTTTTTTTATTTTTCCTTCTTAATTAAAATATACTTTCAGTAATGTCCCAGTTTTTACCACATTTTATTATCCTCAATACTATTTTTCAAGACAATACTGCACATTCATCAACTGAATAAGGTTGTGAAACTGATGTTCTAACAAAAAGGTCCAAAATAGATGAAATGTCAAAATCTCATCACGTGAAATCATTATAATCTCAAATTCATGATCTCAAAAAAAAAAAGAAAAGAAAAACCCTGAGACAATGCTGTGATGTGTAAACATCATTTGGGTCTGTGTGTTCTAACTGTACTCTCTCTCTCTCACTCTGACTATCACACACACACACACACACACACATACACACACAATTGCGAAGAGTTACTATTCTAAGACAACCACGAGACATGTTACCAAAAAAAAAAATCAGATGTGTGAACACCAGACTACAGGCCACTGAGATCGACAACTCGAAAAAGCGAAAAAACTTCGTAAAGCGGAAAAAAAAATAAAATAAAATACGCAAGACCGAAATGTGCTCTTTGAGTAAACATAAACAGATTTCCAAATATCTCACAACCTGGACAAGCAGAATCGCACGCATTCAGGGTGAAAGCCCTGAGGCTTTTAAAGCGGACACCACGTGACTGAGCAGAACTCTCATGGTTTCTCTTCCTTTTTTCCCCCCCTCTGAGAACAAGCGGTTAACTCAACTGTAAGACTCTGTGCTCGTTACCAGCAACTTCATAACGGTGCTCCTAATTAATGACTTAAGCCTCAACTGTACGGTGGGGGGGGCTGCCATAACAATGTTTTTAAAGATAATTCCCTGACCAGTAATTCAGTGAAAATACGCTAGGCTCTTCCCGCTCTGTGAAACGGACACGTATGACAAATCGATACTGCACACTTCTCTTCGAAAGGTCAAGAGAGGAAGCGAAAAAAAAAAAAAGGCACAAAAACCATAGACTGGCTCTCTCAGCCCCCAACAGGGTCTCGGAAAATTCCGGATATTCCTGAATGCTGGGTCTAGCCCAAATGACAAGCATTCTGAAACACCGAGATGAGAGGATGCGTCCCATGCTCCAAGGCCAAGATATAAATCAAACCTGGGTTTATTCAGGAGAGTGGGTGGGAGGGGCGGGGCAGGGCGGGGCTGGGACCGGGGGGGGGGGGGGGGGGTGATGCTTGATTTGGAACAGGCACCTGGGATTGGTCAGGTTTATGATGAGGGAGTCTGGATGGGGGAGGCGGTAGGTTGTGAGGTAGAGACGGGAGGAGGGGGAGAGCGATCCAGCTTGGGAGCTCTTCCTACCATGTTGATGTCGTTTTTAGCCGCGGGCAGCGCGATCTCCGTGGGAACCGTCTGGGCGGAGTCATCTGAGGGCACGAAGCCTCGCCTATCAATTAAACTAGAAAAAGACAAACTAGATAAGGACCATGAATACTGGAAATGACGAAATATAACTTTTAAATATTATATATCTAATACACATTTTGTAAATTATTCTCAAAGTTCTACGTGAAACACTGTCATTCATTGGTTTTATCGATCCAAACCACACCCAGATTACTCACCCAAAAAAACAGCTACAGTTAGTTCATAACCGCTAATATAAGACACTATGATGAGGTTTACATTACAAAGAAGGCACTGCCAAGTCATCACTCCTTTATTCGGTTCTTTAATCTCTCACTGACCTCGGAGGCATGGGACCACAGAGCACCGCACAACAGTTTTTGAAAATGTTGTTATAGCTGTAGGGGTTCCCCGTTTCCTCTGATCCACTTTTCCCAGACCAGGAGCCTTTGATCTAACAGAAAAAAAAAAAAAGAGAGACACACACATTAATTTCTTGGAAGCAAATTAAACTTTGGATTGATAAAAAAAAAAAAAACACTTACAAAAAGAACACAGGATTGATTAAAAACCCCCTACACATTTTTAAAGGATTGTCTATATCAGAATGGCTTTGACCTATTCTTGTCTAACTACTTAAGGCTTCTCTGTCCTTGACAGACTTCGTTAATAATGCAAAGAATAGAGATGACATTTAGACGCTCAGTAAACATTTATGTGGAACACTCACATCTTCATTGGTGGTGAGGTTGGCAGCCACTAAGTAAGTATGGAATCCTGAGAGGCCCAAAATGGACCACACTGAAAAGAAGCAGACCACCAACTCCACAGCAGTAAAATACCAGTTAAGGACATTCACTCAAAACACTTTTACAGAACATAATTCATTCGTACGAATTCATACTCAGATTTCAGAACACACACAGTATTCAAGTCCTGCATGTTACAGAAAAAAGATGTCGACTAATTAAATAAACGGAGCGAAAAAAAAAAGGATATCTAGCTGGACTCGCCTGGAGGGCAAAGACCAAGCCGTTACCACCCTGTGACCCTAAAAGAACGAAAGAAAAAAACAAAAAAACAATAGATATTTTATAGGCCATGCCAAGTAAACATGAAGCCAAGCAGAGCCATGCCTTCACAGTGTCATTTGAGTGATTAGACTAGAGCTATTCGATTCATCCAAATTAGTATAAAGATGACAAACAAATTTACTTCATTCTCTCATTACCATCTGTTTTTGCTGGAAAAATATGATCCACATTTTAATTTCAGTGTGAAAGGGTTTAAAGAAATGTAAGTAAATCGACACTGACAACGCAACTAAAAGCTAATGGCGACAGATTTATGGCACAGTTTAAATTTTGCTTCAACATTTACGACGGGGAAAAGGAACTTTATTTTCTCAACAGTTAATAACTAACCCAGCGTGTTGGCGGGCAAGCAAAGCGCATACACATTGTTATACGCTGTTGTGAAAACGGCAGAAATTGTGTTTATGGACTGGATGAGCAAGGTGCCGCTAAGGGTCACCCTTTGCTAATTACATCCGCATACGTACTCAGGGCCAGGTGTGTGGTTACACAGCCAAAGATGAAGGCTGTGAGGAAAGAGAGGGAAACAATGAAAGTGTAAAAGAAGCGATAGTTGCGTTTCCCCACGCAGTTTCCAACCCAAGGGCAATGGTGGTCAAATCGTTCTGGAAAAAAAAAAAAAGACAAAGAAAAACAAGGAAAGAAAACAAAAGCCTGTCAGAAACAATGTTACATTTTAATTGCATCACATTTGTTTGGTGAGGAGCGATACAGCTTCAGAGAACAGAGTGCGGCTTTGATGTAAAGAAGAGAGACGTTACTGACAAATAAACAAGTTTGGTTGGGCCTGTATCACACAAAATGGACATTCCAGCTCACGCTTTCATGTGGCTGATCCAACTCCTAACAAATCAAAAATCTGTTGAGGGATTGTTTAATCAGCCCTTATCTGCAGAACTTCAAAATAATGCCCCAAGAATAAAAACCTTGTACTTTCTCATTTAAGAACAAAAATCTCTAATTTGCTACGCTGGAGCGTTTCCAAGGCTTTGAATTTTCAGTTATTGTCACAGATAATCAGATAACAAAGTCTGCAATCAAACGCAATGGTACAAGGAAATTAATGTAGCAAGAGTTTGCTGGTGATAAAGATCAAATCGTACATAAATAAACCAATTCGCCAACAGTTTCTCTGACATAAACCATTTGAGGAATTGTATGTGTGTGTGTGTGAGTGTGTGTCGTCATACACTGAGATGGATTAATATGAATGAGTTGAAAATGTCAGGAGATTGGTGTTAGTCCTGCTCACCCACACAGTTGTCACACAGGCTACAGTGGGAGGTTCTGGGAGGACGGAAGATCTTGCAGGTGAAGCAGTACTTGAGCTTAACCACCTGCTGGTTGATGAGGACCTCCTTAGTGCGCGGAGGGGGACGGTAGGAGGAGGAAGAGCCAGGGTTATCTGTCATAGAGATAAACAGGTTTCCAGCAGAGGGGTAAATGTCAGAGAACAGCAGCTTACTTCCCTCTAGATGAGAAAGTGACTTGGGTGGTGCTAGGGGATGCTGGTACTATGAGTCACTGGCAAATGAGAAATGGACTCAGAATTTAAACGGCTACTTTCATTCTGCCTCGCAAACAAAAAATTCTTAATTCTGTAAAAAATATTTCAGTTCAAAAGATGAACACGAACAACCACTGAAACCAGGAACAGAGCCTATTTTAACCGCATTACAGTCTTTTAACGTGCTAAAATTCGAATGAGTGAATTACAGAATGGGCAAATGAGGAGTGGTATTTTTTGGCATAAATGAGTAATTTTTCAGATTCCAATTCGTGTAGACTCATTCTGAGAAGCAAAGTCAGCTTTATTTGTTTGTATTACAAAAACTTCATGTGGTGTCTCTATTTCTAACATGGATATGGAATCAGGATTCATAGGTTTCAGATGGAGGGAAACATCACGCAAAGTACTTTCAGCTGTGAGTAGTTAAAAGTCTACCTCTACATCATGAACTAATCACTCAAAAAGGCTGTTATTAAATCAAACAAAGGTCAGAAAGTCAAGGTCACTGGTGTGAATCAGTCCAAAAATAGTCACGGATGAAAAGGCAGATAGAGAGAAACAGATGCAGGAGGAAAGACAAAACTACTTTTGTAGAGAGAGAGAAACACACAAAGACATTCATTATTTTATAAACGACCTTAAACATACAAACCCACACCAAACATGGGGAAATGTGTCTTTATCTTATTGAAAGTGTGTTTAGGATGAATTTAAACCTAACCACTAGTGTTGTTACTATGGGTGTGCAAATATGCATTAAAATGAGAACTACAGGGTTGTAAGGTTCATCAGTGCATGGTTACCCAATGTGATTAGCTTCCTTGAGAGTTCTACGAATGAACACACAGCATTTCCTTGAAACAGAAGCACTGTGACTGATGGGAAGGAATCTGTGTCATGAGTAGCATTCAGGAACTTTGCAGTATTGGCAATTTGAAAACAAAGGACACTATGTTTCTGTGTTGCCAAGTGAAACCCATGCAAAGCAATGACCTGCCTCTTTACAAATCTTTCTGTGTGTGCATGTTTGTATGTTTGTGTGTGAGTGTGTGTGTGTGTGTGAGAGAGAGAGAGAGAGAGAGAGAGAGAGACTCCATGAAAAGAAATTCGCAAAGCCACGAGAGCTCATTGAGTCAGTGTCATCCTCTGCAATTAGAGAAGAATTTCCTTTAATTTTTTCACACAATTAAATGACAACTGCTGCCCCAGAGGGCCACAGACAGGGGCTTCTCGGAGCATCAAAGCAGTTCAAAGCTCCATCCCCAGCTGAGCGTGAGGGGATGGCTCTGCTCCCTCTGGAGGAATGGGGGAGGAGGGAGGTGGGGAGGAGGGAGGTGGGGGGCACTGAGAGGCCAACAAGGGGAGGTCACATATCATTACTCAGGGCCTTACAGTGTTTGTGAAGTCAGTGGCAAGCTGAACTAGTCAGTATGAACAGTCCTTATCAAACCAAAGCAGGGCTTTATCTACACAACGCT
Organism: Chanos chanos; assembly: GCF_902362185.1. Classification (NCBI taxonomy): domain Eukaryota; kingdom Metazoa; phylum Chordata; class Actinopteri; order Gonorynchiformes; family Chanidae; genus Chanos; species Chanos chanos. The sequence continues at coordinate 7,961,565 of NC_044506.1, read as the reverse complement.
CTTATAATCAAGAGACCAAATGCCTGGCCTCCTCTTAGATTAGGCCTACAGACCTCAGCTTTTGCACAAATCTGACTAAAAAGTGAAAATGAGCAAATGTGACAGACAGTCTTCTGTCAGTTTTAGTCTCAAGAGTGTGTGTGTGTGTGTGTGTGTGTGTGTGTTTGTGTGTATTCAGGAAACACAATGGTGATCTTACCGATCTGTTTTTCAATATCAGCGGCCTCGTCTGGGGTAGCCCTGGGTAAAATGCCTGGGTCAGTGAAGCTAGTCTGAAGAAGAGAGATGATCACAAACACAAACAGGACTCCTCCAATTGCTGGGATGCAGCTTGCCAAGTGCTGAACCAGGAAGGGGCAGCTAGAATCACAGCATAATGGAGAGAAAACACGATTGAGAAGTTCTAAGGGATAAGAGCACAGTTAAAATAAATAAATCAAACAAACAAAAAACCTTCTGTTAGACATCCTCCAGTTTTACATCATGTTGCCAACGACTAATGAAGGGCTACTCATGAAGAGGGGTTTGCCTTCTCTGTCACATTAAATACTCCTGTTCAGTTAAAGTATTGTTTCTGAACCACTTATTATCTCTAAGCAGTGGCTCACGTGACAATGAGAATGCCTATAGATACTCTCGACACAGCTAAAACCGCAAGCCTAAATGACTCACTATCAGTAACTAGTCTTCTTCCCTAAAAGAAAGAAAGAACGAAAAAAAAAAAAAGAGACCCGGACACACTAACGCGAAATCTCTCGACAGCGTTTTACAAGTCCACTGCCGCGAAACAATATCAGCAACAGTATAAATGAATGATGTTCATTGGTATTAAAAGTGCTTTTGATTCTTAATCAGTTGAAATCCAGCCCCATCAACAGATCACTGCACTTACTCGAATATGAAGAATAAACCACTGGTGACAAGGATGAGACCAAGCGTCAGTGGAAGTACGCCACTTTGACGAGCGACGATGATCCGTCCATCACAATAAAAACGATTCTTTCCCGGGAACACTTCCCATTTTCTCCGTGGCCTTTTAGTCTTCTTTTCGGGACACGGTAGCGGAGGAGGGGTAGGTGTCGGTGTTGCTAGTGCCTGAGGATCTATTTGCTGATATTCGCAATTTTTCATGGTTTGGCAAGCTAACAAAAGAAGGTTGTGTCGTTCTCCCAATCAAAGTCCACAAGCATCTGGTCAAAACGCTATGAATAACTTCGCTCCACCTAATATATCGCCCGCAAGCAGAAATAAAGCGGTCACTCTCCGTTTCTCAAGGTCCATTCAGTATCAATAGTGAACCAAGCGAAAAGCGTCCTTTTTTGTGTGATTTAACCGGAAATATGTGCCAATATGGAGTTATTACATTCGACACACGTATCTATCAACGTCAAAGTTAAGTAAAAATAGAAACATTCACCTTCAGGTCTCCATTGTCAATGTCTGCTTGTCCAAATCATCACCGCTTGATACATTTACGATATAGTGACGCAAATCCCACTACACTGTGCTAGCGAGTAGCTTTTTGTGCTACACAAACCTTCATTATTTGGATGAGCGCAGTTTGCTAATCTGACAACGCCTGCATTCGCATAATGAATGAAACTCTGATTTTATAAAGATATGTTTGCCTCCTCCCCAAATCATACATACCATATGATGTCAGTAAAACTGTGTACATATCCTGATAGGTCAGGACGATTTTTGCACACCACCATGTGACGACAAGATGCTTTCTCGAAGGAACTGCCTTTTTATTCTTTGCTAAAGCAATAGTTTGGTAACACTGCAGCATAAAATTACAGTCGGAAACCCCCTAAATCTGCCGCTGCCGTCTCATTATAATAATCTTGCCTGTACACGAATCAACTGAACTCTGTTAACAAAAACGTTCACAATTGATGCTTTGGTTATTTTTACGACATGTCTACTTTTCTTACGGCGTTCTATGTTGATTCGTGACGAAATCGATGACGTAAATGATAGGACTGAATGGTATTTATAAAGGTGATTTCAATGCCATAGAATATGCAGTAGCATTTCCGGCAGAAAAGAAAAACTTCACCCATCTGGCTATTGCTGAAATGAGGGAATGAAAAGACGTCCTTCATTTTTAAACAGAACTAAGGAAATATAAATATTGTCTATTGTCTATTTTCATTTTCACTGAGCATTTCTGAACCTTTAAAACTGGCAGCACAATTTTTTATGTCTTATCTGAATCATAGAAGACAAGAGTTATGCTTCATTTCACATTTATTTTAATATTAATGTTAGATCAGCTAAGAGCATCACTTTTCAAAGAAGAGTCTGTCTGTCTGAGATCTCCACTGCTGTTTCCGACACTGCAGGGGACACATTAGATGAAACAGAGGAAGATGTTGGATTGTTTTTTGCTGTTGTGCACAGCTTTACTGTTAATCTTTTGGTGAGATGTTCTATTTCTTTTTTTTCCCGCAAATCTATAATCTAGGTGTTCTTAGTCTTTTGAAACTGTTCATCCTTTCAGCAGATTAAAGGTCATGGGTGAAACCATCTTTCCCTGCATTAACCTCTGAATTCTTTGCTTCCTCTTGGGACAATGACTTTACTGAGGTGTTATTTTCTGTGGCGGGACAAGCTGGATTACATGGTACCGGGTCAGATTTTTTCTGATCAGACGTGCCTGACTTCGCACCTGAAAAACAAAGAAGAGCAAATTTGATTATTTCAGTATGTATATCTCAAGATATTTAATTGTCATCCATCATTTTTATTTAACCACTACACGGTGGTTAATTCTCATAAATACCTTGAGCCGATTGTTGTGCCATTTCACGAGCTCCATCAAGCTGTAAATGCTTCATGACTGATTTAGCCACCAAGTCAGTGAGAGTACAAATCAACTGTTCATGTGCGGGTTTAGTCTGAGGCACACGCTCCTCGGAAACTGGCTTATCTGTGGAGGTCCAGTACCTTGAAGCAGTAAATCTGCCTTTAGGTTCTACCTGTCTCTGAGGAATCTGAGCATCAATAGCTTTGTGTTGTGTAACTTCTCGTTGAATCCTAAGAGGCTGTAATACGGGGCAGGATACGATCTTATTCATTAACTTATTGGCAAATTTTTCCACGTTCACTCGCAGGAGCTCTGCAGAACGATGAGACAGCCGAGGTGTGTGGGGCTGTTGACTGATTACATTTACGGGATCATTTTTACGAGTAACCGTCTCAGAGCCAACGATCAATCTTTCAGCATGTCTGTCACTAAGTGGACCTCCATAAGATTTGACATTTTGTTCGACATTATGGCTCTTGTTTCTAACAGTTGGTGGGACCTCCATAACCTCCTTTTCAACAATTATGTGGCCTTGGCCCTGCTCAGAAAACCTCTTTTGCACACTGGTGTTGGCTAACCTTGGGGAACAAATGGAAGGTTTTTTGCTCTCTTCATGCAAACAACTGTCATGCACATTATCGAACAAGTCATCTGATATGGGAGTGGACACAGTGTCCTCCTCTGGTGTCTCATCATCTTCTCCTGCTGTCCCGTTATCAGTGAGTGTGTGTACAATCTGTCTGAAAGCATTCTCAATTTCAAGGCAGCTCTCAGTTATTTTTGATACTAACTGCTCCTTCGATTTGTATGACGCCCCTTGAGTAAGGAAATTCCTAAGCTTACCCACCACCATTTTCAGAATATCTTCAGAAACATCTTTTATCTTTAACCCAGACAAAGCCTGGTGACTGCTTTCCGTGTTGCCAGACGTTATAGTCCTAACAATGTCACGCAGACTTTCCATAGAGTCCACAGAGAATTTGGCGGTACTGCTTCCAGATGCCTCTGTTAGCATCTCTAATACGCTGGAACTGATGTCTACAGCCACAGAGGAGGCCACAGTATGGCTCTGCAGAGCAGTGACTGAAACACTCTTACACACAGGGACTACTGAACAGCTTTTTCTGGGTAGGAGGGAAGATTTAGGTCTATGGGACTTTGTACTCAACTTCTCCAAGATGTTTCTGATTGGTTCCACTGTGGCCTCCTGTAACTTGAGCTTGAAGTTCTGTAACAGACTGCAAGATTTTGCCAAGGCTCTGTGATCCATTTCTCTGTCCAGGAGATCAGTGACAGACAGCCCTCTCCTTGTCTGTGGATTCTGATTTTCATCGACACAACTACAGTTTAAGTGCTCAAGTGTAGCTTGGATAACCTCGCAAAGCAGGTGGCTATCTTCGTCCCTCTGGGTGGTGAATCCCTCTGGCTGACCACTAACATTTCCCAGCCAGCAATGACGTTTCAGAATCATCTGCAGGAGCCACTTGATCACGGAAAGAGAATGGGGTTTGGTCCTTGATAACAACTTTAGAGAGACTCTCTGGAGGATATCGGAGGAAGATTTATGTAAGGTCAAGGGAGGAGTGACAGCTGTATCTAAATGTCCTTTCGACGATGACAGTTCTGGCCTCCTCTCACACGGCAGCTTGTCCATATTGTTTTCATCCTGTATTTTCTGCATGATAACATTAATGATACTGGTGGCAAAAGGTACCAAGTCACTCTCAGGCAGCTCTTCCCCAACAGGGATTCGGTTTGTTGACTGCGGACAGGCAGACTGACCTCCAACCAGCTTGCATGAAGAGTCAGACTGCTCTCCTGGCCACAAGACGTGGTGTTGTTCACCTCCAGTCACACTGCACAGAGGTTCACTGCTAGGCCTCAATTCCTGAAAAGTGGACATTGGTCCCAATCTACTGGGTAATTCATGTAATGAGGAGATAATCTCATGTCCTTCCTCCTCAAGAGTAACCACCACCTTCTCCAGAATTTCATCCACTATTTCAGACGACACTATAAAGGTCTTTTGCCAGCTCAACAAAGGCATTCTGTTGTATTTTGCAATTCCACTGTTGTCATCACTCTCTTGTGCATCTTCCGTCTGATCTTGCGCTTTATCCTTGCAGACATGTAGGCTCTCACTGATTTCCTTTGCCTCTTCTGTAACCTCTGTCTCAACTTGCTCTGTTGTCAAAATAGTCACTTGGATGGCATCACTTTCATCAAACACTCTCTGATGAATGTAATCTGTCACCTCTTTAGCTTCAGCTTTAAAGGAACCATGAACTTCCTCATTAATGTTGACACTGACATTTGAAACCTCTGTCAGCTTAGCTTCTGTCTTAGGGGACTCTCTCCCATTTACTTGAAGTAGCCTTTCTTCATTTTTATGTTTGACCCCCTCTTTGGCACATATTCCCTCTCCTTTCATGTCCACATATGGCATATTCTCAAAATTAGTCTCTATAGCTTTGTTGTACATTTCAGGCTTATCTGCCAGACACAAAAATCCTTCTCTAAACTCCTCCTGATTCTCATCTTCTTCTTCTTCTTCTTCTTCTTCTTCTTCTTCTTCTGATTCTTGAGTGTCAGTTACTCCACTGATGACCTTCTTGATGGTGGTCTCCACCTTTAGCATGAGGTTAACTGCTGGTTCTCCCTGTGGTATCTTAGTATCTAACCTCTGCCTTTCATCCGGAGCACTCACAAGGGAGGTTCTGGTACGTGTTCCTGTTTGAGCCGCCGTCTTATTTTGAGCCAAGGTGAAATGTGTGTAGGTGTTCACAACTTCAGGCGTTAAGGACAGCGATCTGCCTGTGCTAGATAACTTAGAGCTGCTTGATGCAGACGTGTCACTGTCAGTGGGTAGACTGCTAGACCCACAGAAGGGATTTACCCTTGTGTTTTCAAAGTCTAAAATGGCAGGGATGAGAACTGCACTGACTTCCTGTACCACCGCATCTATGACTCCCCTCAGCAGAACGTGCAGCTCTTCTGGAGTGATCTGTTTATATTTACCAAAACAAAAGAAAAGACAAGAAAAAGAAGGTATCGAAAAGATACCACAGAAATGGCTTGTTAATTTAGCTGTTTCACAACAACAGAGCAACGGAAATACAGTAATAGCTGAAAAACAGAGACATTTATTTGACCAAGACAACCTCAAGACAGGAAACTAATTATGTGCATGCACTCCTACAACTCTTATTTGTTTAGGAAAAAAAAAAAAAAAAACTTACCGCCCCTTTGAAATGCTCTGCTAATAGGTACAGTTCACTGCATGAGCAAAGATATAAAAAGTGGTTTAATATTTGTTTGTTTTAATCAGTCTCTCAATGAAAGAAAAACAAATTTTCAACTTTCCTAAAAAGAAAAAAAAAACAGGTATACAACCATTTTTCTTATGCAACACACAAACAAACTTTACACAACTACAGTATATGCCAACAGAGTTCTTTCCAAAGCGAAAATCATCCATGAAATGAATGAAGTTTGTTCAGGTATACTGTTCTTACAGACTTACAAGTCAGACAGTTGCTGAGTCACTGACTGGGATGAGGTCAGACTGCCACAGGTGGCCATGGCTGAGGCAACAGATTCAGCTAGTGACAAATCATCAGCTGAAATATCAGACAAATGCTTCATCATTTTGAGTATTGAAAAAAAAAATCAATTACATACACAAATGTATTTTGCACCAGTCACTGACTGATTGATTGATTGATTGATTGATTGATTTCTTATAATGGCAATTGTGATGATGATGATGAAGTTTCTGACAGTGTGAATCAAACCCATCTGATGTACTTAAGTTACAGTAAGCATCAGTCTTGCTTCTTGGTAAACGTACACATAGACAGTTTGGGTGCGGAGATGGATCTTGGACTGACTATCTGCTTTGTGATATCTTGGCACAGAGCAGAAAGATTCTGTGGATAAGAACAGCAGCAGCAGCCTTACAGGCACAGTACAGAACTAACAGGAAGCATGAAATGTATCACCTCAATATAATACATGTTTCATCCACGCTTCACTCACTTTTTTTAAACCAGCAAGTAGGTCTTCTTTACTTTCAAAGGTCTTTTTCTCTGGGGATACTCGACCAGTGGACCCAGCAGGGACTGTGAAGGTCATCATAAGGCCAGACGCACAATATTTGTTGCTTAAGAATGTTAAACCACATGTCACTTAAGCAAAACTACCTATACCAATACAAAAAAAAAAAAAAATCAATTACCCTGGTTGTCATCCTGAACAGGGAACAGGCATTCCTTTATCTTCCTGTCATTCTCCTCGGACGCCATCTTGATATTTCCAGCCTTATCCTTCTTCTGTTCTCTTTCTAGCAGCGTCTTTTGTAGCTGTTCTAGTCTCTAGGATGTTTCATTATTATTATTATTATTATTATTATTATTATTATTATTATTATTATTATTATTATACAGCTGAGTCTGATTCTAAGTGGGTTTTTTCTCAAGATCTAACATTTTACCATACAGAGGGACAAAAAGATGCCACTGACAGTCTCTCCCTCACAGAGTTGCTCACAGAATGACAGAGCCAGAAGTACCTTGGTTTCCCGTTCCTGATGGAGGTTTCTCCAGCATTGCTTGAGTCTCATTTCCCTGTGTGCCTCTTTGTTAACCTCCTCCAGAATCTGACGGCTTCTAGCATTCAACATCTTCACAAACAGGAGATGGAGAGTGTTTCAAAGTCAGTTAAATTTGAATTAACTAACTTGAACACCTCTGATTTTACCTGGTAATGTCCCAGTGATTTCTGCTACAGTCAGTCACAGACTATTGTTAGTAGTGTAGAAGTGGTATACATGATTGTATCTAGTTCTGGTTATCTAATTGCTGTTGTCTTACCACTTCAGACCTGCAGGTGGAGCTCTGACAGCGCTCCCTATCACGCATCTTCTTAGTGATGCTCGGTAGCTTCACACGAGAGTTATTCTTCACACTGAGATTAACAGGCAACTTCCACTGTCATTGTCATTATCTATCCGTCCTTCAGACACTGATATACTTTAACATGAATAGATTTAATCTATGTCGTTACCACAGGTGATACACACCTGTGAAAGAACCTCTGTCTTTTCCTCAGTAAAGTTTTCTCACTGTTCAGCATCCAGTCCGTAACATCAGACACAGACAGGTCTGATGGGACCTTGCCCTGGGCCTGAAGAGTGAGGAACTTCCGTGCTAATTCTTCCTGTAACTCAGAAAAATAGGATGAAAAGTAGGGTGTCACGAAACGTATGAACCGAACTCTAGTAAACAGGAGACCAGTTGTGCAGAATGTGAGCTGGACCAACCCACCTGTTCCTCTCTGAACTTACGCACCCAGCCCTGTTCAACCTCCAGGAGGTGGTCTCTGTATCGATTCATCTCTCTCAGAGAGCAAATGACCTACAACAATATCCAAAACTGTTTGTCTGTCCATTCTGATAACTTTTAAGTCTTCTCATTTAGATTTATGAGTGTGTACATGAATCAGGTGCAGTCAGAATGGACCCAGAGATCCATGGAGACATATCTGTCGATTCATGAAAACACAATTCTCACTCTGTTGTCTTTGGTGATGAAGCCACCGTCAATGAGCCTTTGGTGGATGTCTTTGCGGTGGAGATAAGTCCTCAGGTTGGGGTCGTGTAGGCTGCTGTACTCTGAGCTCAGCAAGTACCCATTGGGGTCTGTCAGATCAAAATCACTCTTGGGCTGGTTCAGCTAATACAGTGGATTGGATTGAACAATTAGCAAACATCAATTATAAACATAAGCATTAGCTTATAACAGACCATGTACCAACAGTATGAACAGTATCTAGTGTTACACAGATTCTTTTAAACAGCTGATGTCTGTTGTCTTATTTTTCTTAGCTGCGAGAAGTAAATACAGTGGCCATTTTTACTCTGCAAGGCACCTATAGTGGATATCGCATAGGCCTGAACACGTTGCCAGGCAACGGTTTTTCCATGCTCTGTTTACCGTCTCACAGAGGCGAGTTGTATGGTAGGTACTGGTGACTCCAGGAAAAACGGGAATCTTCCCACGAGTAGAAAGGTCCAAAGGGTGGGCGAGACAATGCGAGCCTCCAGAGGGCCGTTCTTTCTTCGGGAAAGGAGTAGAGATAGAGATCATGTACCATGGCTACAATCCCTGCTGACGGTGTTTAACGATCAGCTTCAGGACGTAAATAATCTGAATGTAAATTACACTTTGTTAAACAGTTAACTTTTTAGTTCAATGAAAAAACACCATTTCATTTCACCGACCTTTTCATCCATACCAAACTGTCAGATTCTCATGACAGTCCAAACAACACAACAGTGTGCCTCGCCGCTGTGTTGATATGTAACGGATTTTTAGAATACCCAATGAACGCTCGCGTTGCTGTCTTGCGTGAGTTTTCTGATGATGCGTAACATCAAAACATGTCTGTATACAACGTAGGCCTACACTATCTGCGCACGCACGACTCATGCGTTAACATTTTGCGAGTATGTAATTAATTATTCCAAACGAGGATGGACGGGGGAAATGAGTGGGGTCCTTTAACGTCGTAAAATATGTATCCAGGACAGTCTGTACTAAAACCATAAAACCGCTAGAGGGTGCCACAGCACTATAAACTATTGAAAAAAGCCGTGTTTGTGAAAACCGTTTCTGCCCAAAACATATAAAATCAATCCAATTCAGACAAGGTTTAAGCATATTAATACAAATACTGCTGATAACCACAGAGGCGTTCGCTCAGGCTTGGTGGTCATGAGGATGAAGGGTATAAATCAATTCCGGGAAGGAGAAAAAATGCTGTACTCAACCAGGTGCTGGCGGAGAGGTGAATATAATTAAGGTGATCAAGACGAAGTGCGTTAAGTCCCAAAACTGGCAGATTATCTGGTTAAACAAATAGAGTTAAACTTATCGTGATGCTCATGTTAATTCGTGTAAAACCACTGACTGTAGGCAAGCACTTCTGTGTATACCGATAGCCCGACATCTGAGTCTTCTCTCTGTTGTCCTGCACAGGTTTGCAACCCATTTAAAATTAGCTATGTTTTGTGGCGAGCATTTTAGGTTTGATTTTTTTTTTCCCTTTGTCAGTGAAATATTAAACAAAATAACATTTATTGCAACAGTGACTACACCAGCCACCACTTTCGAGCATTGTTCATAAAATATTCATGTGAGCTGGTGAATGCCCGTTTTCCCCACAGTGAAATGGTACGGGATCTGGAAGGGGAGGGGGGAGTTTTGAGGAAAGATCGTATGCCTCCGATCTCTGCTTACGAATACATGCAGACGTCTGTCCCCTCAGTCGTAAAATACATGTTGCACAGGACAGGACAAATTTATAAATACTCTGTGCTTCACGCATCACAATGAATAAATCCAGAACAAACGTCTTACGAAGATTTAATGTACATTTATTCTTAACACGTGGAACATATAGTATAAAGATTTCATACTGAATAAATGATATTCATTAAGCCAAAAAAAGGAAAAAAAGAGGAATTTACATCAAGTTTTTAGCTACATCGTCTGAAATACAAATATGCAGAATCCATATCACTGGAAGGAAGGGGGAGGAAGGGGGCGGAGAAAGATGGACCTGTTTCATCGTCAGGATAATCCGTTTGTTCAAAGTGGAGCTCGTTCAGAACAGCAAACATGTTTGTTTTGATATTTCTCCACACCTGCACTGGAGAGGAACTGAAACTTGATTGGGTTTTTTTTTTTTCGGAGGGGGAGGAGCCTGCAAGAGACAGAAGCTGCATGCCCCATTAGACAGAGGGAGGAAGGAAGAGGGGGAGGGAAGGGGTTAAATAATCACATGGCGATGCGCAATGAAGGGATCTCAACTTGAGTGTAACCTTTAATTCTTCAAAGATTAAAAACGGTGAAGAGCGCCAGAAGGTGAAGAGAGAGAGAGAGAGAGAGAGAGAGAGCAAAGAGTGTAATGTACAACATCATTATATACACTGCAGCCTGGACTGCATCTAGAGCTGAAGACCAGTCCTAAGAGGTGATTTTTCATTAAGGGTCAAGTCATACAATCGAGGGACAAAGAGAAGAGGTCGGGGTGTTGTAGGTTTATGATACTTTGGGGGGAAAGCCTTTTCTTTTTTTTCTTCTCTTGACATGAACTAAAATCATTTTTAAAAACTACAGTTTTTTTTGCTGCCAAGCCAGCGTATCTCAGTGTGAAACAGTATCATTACAGTATGTTTACAGTTGTCTTTAAGGTGTACAGTACAGAAAAAAAGTCCTACAATCTACTGCACAGGCCTCCCATTTACAGATGTCTGTTCACAGCCAATAACCTGGTTCCTTTAGGGCTGAGTATATATCATCTAAGTTACAGCAAATTATACCACACAAGTGTCTGTGAGTCAGTTTTAGCCCCCAAACATGAACCAGAAAACTGTACCCACCACCCCCGCCGACCCCAAGGGAGAACCTGGACACATCTATCGCCCAAACTCACTGTAAACGAGACAGCAACTTTGGTTACAGTTTTGTTGTTTTTGATTTTAATTTTTTTTGTTTCTTTTTTTGAATATGTTTTTATTTTCATTACAAAAAAAAGTCCTTCCCAAAGGGCAGCACACTCTCCCAGGCCAAGGTCTGTAATCCTCTAATCCATGTTAGTTTCTCTTTTCTTTTCCATATATCTTAAATCCACGACTACTTCATGAAATCCTTCTTTAGAGAGAAGCAGGGGTAGAAAGATACGACAGTGGAATCTGAGGTGATTTTGCATAAATAAAAAAAAAAAAAAAAAAAAAAGAAAGAGACATACAGTCCATTTTGCTGTTAAGTGGTCTCCACTCTCACGCAGACACACACTCACACACACACACACACACACACAAAAAAAAAAAAAAAAGAAAAGAAAAACGGAGATGGGGCAACAGACTGAGGCAGAGATGCACCCCCACGGCTGTCATGACTGGCCAATCAGAAACAGTACATCACAGATAACATGGGACACCAAAGAGTTCATGAGAGGCGACACAGAGATGTCCAGTAGCCGTGATTCATACAGTGTGAACTCTGAGTGGTTCTCCTCCACTTTGGCGAGAGCGTGCAAGGCACGGGCCGCCCGTCGCATCATGTCCACACTGGTGGGCTCAAAGTGCGCCCCAGGCATGTGTAGTAGGGAGCCTTGGCTCTGTTGGAACTGCGTGGCTGCCAGGCTATCCTCCAGGAAGCCCAGAAGGTTTCCCACGCTGCCCTTCTGCACGGCGATGGCCCTGGCAGCCACGCTGTCGCCTTGCGCCAGGTTGGCGAGCAGCACCACGGCCATCTCCCGGCACACTGGCACCTTGCGCTCGCCAACCAGACGTACCAGAGAGCCGTAGAGCTTCTCGAGCCGGCTGAAGGGCGGCGTGGCCAAAATGAGGTCGACGTTGTTGTCCTGGATGCTGAGCTTGCTGAGGGTTTCGAGGACCAGTCTCTGGGGCGACAGCGCCCCGTTGAGCCCGAGCGTGGGGAAGGGGTCGAGGGCTTCGGCCGAGGGGCAGACGGCCCAGTGCAGCAGGCCGTCGAGCAGGGGCAGGCAGATGCTCTCGGGGTATATGGAGAGGTCCAGCTGGCCGGAGATATTGGCCAAGGTGACTAAGCAGTTCTCGCGAAGCACCTCCAGGCAGTCCCACCACCACTCGTCCCGCTCGCAACTCACACCTTCATCCACCTCCTCTTCCTTTTCGTAGGTGACCGGCGCCTGCTTGCGCTCCGGGTGTCTGTGGTGGAGCAGTACCAGACGACCCAGCAGCAGCAGAAGACCTGGGTGCTTGGACATCTCCAAGTCGTTCCCTGGAATGAAGGAGAGGCTCCGGACGATGTTGGAGACGCATATGCAGCGGCGGGACAACGAGTCCTGCCAGTCCGACAGGGTGCACAGAGGGGTCTCGTCTTTGCTGTGCGGCTCGTCTTCCAAGATCTTGATGTTGCGGCCGCTCTGTTGCGAGGGTCCGATTCCGAACAAAAACTTGCTGTTTTCCTTTTCGCTTTCTGTTGTCCCCCTCACCACCTCTTCCGTGACAGATCCCGGCCGGGCTGACAGGACGTCGTCAATGGTAGCCGTTATACTTGTAGACGTCGTGGAGCTCTTCTCTTCAGACGTCGGTTGTAAAGTGGAAGGCTGAGCTTGTTTCTCTTCGCTTGTCTGGGCCTTCTCCGATTCGTTATTCACAGGCTCTGTTGTCACGGGAACCTTTTTCCGGGGCTCAAGAGAAACTGGCACCCGTTTCCGTGCCGTCAGCAGGTCCATCTTGCTTTCGAAGTGGGTTTGTATGTGCTCAGTGGTGTCACCACCACCAACGCTCCAGTGAATCAGGCCGCTGTCAAAAGCCTGTCGTCGCCCCAGTTTGCTGGAGCGGCCGATGACAAACAGATCTTTCTTCCGCACCACCTTGATGGGGAGCTTGTCAAACTTGCTGGCCTGCTTGGGCTTCTCTTGTTGGGCACTGGAGTCTTGCAACGGGGTGCCTGAGCTGGGCTCTTTAGTTTCCCCTTCTTTCTTCTCCTCTTCGCTGGACCTCTCGCCAGATTTCTGGCCTGGCGTTGGCTCATCCTTTTCCTGTTTGACCTGGACCTGCGACGATGAATCCGTGCTCTTATCGCCCTTGTCACCCTCCTCCTCTTCGTCATCTTCATCACCATCCTCCATCTGTTCCACTTCTGGCCCATCCTCATCAGAAATCTCAGGGTCTACAGCATCTGGATCGATCAGTGTGCGCTGGCCGGGATCTCCGACCTCATATTCTTTCAAGATGCCGAAGATCTCGATGAGGCAGCGACGGAAGTACTCTACTACCAGTTCTAGGAAGCCGGGAAGCTGTGAAAGGACAGGGAACGTGTGTCAGGACTCAGTTTCAACCACTGCTCTGGTAACTTTTTTTTTTTTTTTCTTACCTGATCTAGCATTGGTGTTAAAAGCACAAAGGAATTACCAGACCAGACAATTTTCTGAGAAATACTACATCAAAACTGTCTTACCTGGCAGAGGTTAAAGGTCGAAATGCTGCTGTCATCATAAAGAAGGATATTAATGGTGTCCAAGGCCCAAGTGCTTTCTGCTAACAAGCCTGATTTGAGGGACATCATGACCCTCCATGCCTCTGGTGTTCCTATGAAAATTGAATTTTTTTTTTAGAAGCGCTATGCATTTATGAACACAATCAAGCGAAGACTTATTTAAAGATGACTAAGGAGAAAAAAAAGAAAAAAAAAACGATTTCCTACCAATATCTTTCGTGGTGAGTCGACGACGAGGCTTCAGAACAGGCTGAGAGGCTTCCACTGAGCCTGGTGGGAAGGCTACATCCCGTCGGATCATGGGAGGCTGCACAGTCGGCTGGGTGATATGCGAGGCCGGGACTGGAGGTCCCGCCTTTTGGATTTTCATGCCTGGGTGCATGTAAGGGGGCTTGCTGGGTGATGTCCTGTTCTCCCTGGTCGCTGGGCTGGAGACTTGTGGAATGTGGTTCTGCGAGGGCTGGTAGTTGGAGGTCGAAAGAGGTCTGGGCGGACCGGTACCCCCGGGCCCGTACTGGGGCTGCCGTGGGGTCATGTGACTCGGCCACGGGCCCTCATGGTTCATACGCTGGTCGGAAGGCATCATATCCTCGGAGCGGTTCATGGCGTGGTAGCCGGGGCCCTGCGGCGGTACGCCAGGGGGGCCCTGTCGGTTGGCAAAGTTGGGGTAGTTCATCTCATTGCGGCCCTGCCACATGGGGCCCTGGGGTCCGTCGGGGACAGATGGCATGGGGCTGCCCAGCATCTGAGAGGGCATGGAGGACTGAGCGTTGGGTCCTCCAGCGCTTGGCCCTCGATCCCGTCCGAAGCCGAAGGGAAACTGGTTCTGAGGGCCGGGCGGGCGTCTGTCTGAGCCAGGGTAAGCGTTGTACTGATTGTACATGTCCTGTTGGGCTTGGGGTCCAGCTGTGGGTAAGGGTCCTTGCTGCTGTCCGCTGTACGGGACACTGTACATCTCTCCCTCGTGACGCTTCGCTGGAGGGCCATAGGTGCCGTCCACTGGCCGCTTCTGTGGGTAAGTCTGCAGGATTATATTACGCAATATTAATTCATCAGACATCATCATTACACTCACAGCATTTAATACAGCAAGAATGAAGAAAACAAGTAGGTTTCAGAAACACATTATGGCCATTTTACCTGACTATAATAAGAATGGAGGGGAAAAAAAAAACAAAAAAAAACAGTTGCTCAATATGCAGTACTGACCGGTTGCTGTTGTGGATACATTCCTGGCTGCTGATTGGGGTAAGGTCCACCAGGGGGAGCACCTTGGCCAGGGTACTGATTACCATAGGAATCATGCCTATCAAACAAGAAAAGGGGGAAAAATAACAATAAAACACATATGAGGAGCCCCGCTGAAGTTAATAAAACAAGTGTGTAAAACATTCATGAAATCTTTTCAAAGGCAGGAAAGAAAAAAGTCTCTGGCAAAGTACATGAATTTATTTTTAAGGGAGCAGACAGAGTCTGTCACCAGCGCCGGTTTTACAAGACGTTTTAAACTTTGGATCTGCTACTGGTGCTGGTACCGACCTCTGCTGCTGTGGGGGCCGGTTAGGTGAGTACATCCCCGTGTCGGCGCTGGAAGGCATCAGGTTAGGCTGTGGAGCCCCTGGACCCATACTGCCGTCTGGGCCCATACCTGGCTCCTGTCTGTGAGGGAAAACACCAAGGAACCATCAGTATAAAAACCAATAAAAGCAATAAAACCAAGTGCTGGGGCTAGGAAACGTGGTGAAACTGTTCACTGAGGGCTCAGACATATGAAACAAGTACCAGTGGGGCAGGGAAAGATTGTTTATTTCATCCACTAACAATAAAAAAAAAAAAAAAAACTTAATAGAAATATAAGGAGTGTATAGTCATAAGTAAAAAAGGAAAAGACCAAGGCTGACAGCGTCACCTTCTGTCGTATCCTGGTCCGTAAGGGTACTGCTGCCTCTGGCCCATCTGCATGTTGCCCATTGGCCCAGAAGGACCACGGTTATATTGTTCGCCCATACCACTGTTAGGACCTTGTCCTGGAGTCATGAACTGCTCCCCTGCTGAACACATACAAACAAGGCAATTCTTTAACTTTTGTTCTTTGCATCATTTAGCCCTATGGTCCATCAATGACACAAACATGTGATCGTGAATGGTCCCGGTAGCGCGTGTTTACATGTGTGTCTAGAATGTTTGCTTCTTCATGCTCCACTGACGATGGAACAATCACTTCCGACAATTGCTCTTACTCTGAGTTACAAGCAAAGAGGCTATGTTTATTCATTCATTCATTTATTTTCTGAACCGCTTATCCTAATTAGGGTCGCAGGGGGTGCTGGAGCCTATCCCAGCGCTCACTGGGCAAAAGGCGGGGAAACACCCTGGACAGGTCGCCACTCCACCACAGGGCTATGTTTATGTTCCAGTACAATATTGCATGAATTGTAACATAATTTTCTTACTGACATTACTACCAAACCCGTCATCATATGCATACTTTCAGATTCCCTCCACTGATTCTGTTAATCGAACCAAAATTCACATCGTTTGCGTGACAGAAAAACTTAGCGCTGTGCTCTAATCGCGTAGCCAAGATAATTTAACATTATCCTGTTTAATTCTTGCCGGCTTTATTATGTTATTAGATCTTTCTCCCAAAGGCACAATAACATAGAAAGACTGACAAAATAAAGACCAACTTGTATTTGTTAAATTTGTGCCCTGGGCTCTTACACTTGACAAATTGGGCCGAGCACTCACTACAGAGAGCGGCGTAGCTGGAGGGCATGAACGCTGTCCTTCTCTTTAACAAGTGACAATAACCGGAGGGTTGCACCACAGAGCATCTTAAATTTTTAGTAGTAATCCTGTGTTTATCGTGGATGGATGCGGTAGTCACTTAACAGAAGTAAGACTACATTGTCAAACAATTGGGACGAACACCATCACAGGGAGAAGTTCAAGATTGTCCTTTTTCTTTTTTTTTTCTTTTTTTTTAACAGCGATAGAAACACTTATCGAGCACAAGTCGTGTAAATGATGTCACTGGATGCTAATGAAATGTCCACAGAGACACACGACGCAAAGACGTCACATGTTAGCTATGTTTTCAAATATAACTTCTGTGATTAAACAGCCTTCTCTCTCACCTTTCCTCATTCCACCAAACAGGTCCTTGTTAGGCTCATAGGGACCCATTCGTCCCATCATCTCTGGTCCACCCATCCCAGGCTGATAGCCTGAGTTAGGGGTCATGGAGTTCCGCCTGGCAAAGGCAGGGTCACTGCCATCAGCGAAGGGGTCCTGTAGATTAACGCTGCTCCTGGGGGGAAAAAAAAAAAAAAAAAAAAGGGTAATGAGATCAGGCTCATTTAACCAATCAAATGAACCCTTTGGGTGTGGCTCACAAATCTGTGTCTTTGCATGGCTTTTATTTATTTATTTATTTATTTTTAAACATATTCCCACGCAAATCAGAAAACATTCTAAGCCTCAGTTCCCAGATTTGGGGGTTAGACATTACGTTTCTTGATAGATATACAAAAGGTGCAGGCTCTGGACCCACCAAATACAAAGATCAATCTGCAGCAGACCAGAGCAGACCGCCGACTCACCTGACACCAGGCATTGGGGGCATCTGGCTATGAGGAGTGGAAGCAGGGGTGGGGGGCTTCAAGTCTCCCCCTTCTGCCATGGAGCTGGTAGTCGACTGGGGCGTCTGAGGGCCCTGCAAAGATCCCGACCCAGCTGAGGGGGAGATAAAAAGAAAAGAAAAACCTCAGGTCAGTCGGACCGGAATCGGGCTTTCCCACGCATACAAAGCTGCATGAAGCGTGTAGCCTTTTATTCAGTTTTCTGCCAAGAAACTCATTGTGACTGATGTCAAGGACAGGTCCTGAAGAGTTCAAATACACCAGCGCCGCTTTGAAATTTAAAGCACGTCATCGGAGGATAAGCCAAGAATTACCAGATGTAGGACTTCAGTTGCAGACTCAACTGAGATCAATTTTAGACACCGTGAGTCTAAGCATTTCACTCTTTGAAGGAACAAATAAAGTTTTTTTTTTCCTAGCTGCCTGATGTGGCAAAAACCTACAGAAGTCCGAGCAGGCGTTCACATATTCAAGCGCAGCGTGATGAAATACATTAGGCGGTACGCTTTCGGAATACGTCAACCCCTACATAACCACTTGAACGTAACTCGGCTGACGGTAATGCCTGACAACATTCTGCTTTTGGCGGCCCTTAATCCCATTTGAAGAACCCCCCCCCCCACGCCCCACCCCCCCCAGGCCCGATGGGGAAGTGCACAGCCAGAGGCACGTTGGCTTTCAGCACAGAAAGCCCCATCCTTTAGTTGTGCCCAGCATGCCAAGCCCTCCCACAGCCTGCTACAGAGTCACCAGCAAACACGCTCTGGAGTTGTCAGATTACTACATCCAACATGGTTTAGTTGACAGAGAGAGAGAGAGAGAGAGAGAGAAGGTGATACATAAGGAAGGAGAGATATGGGAGAGGACATGTCCATGTGCAGGTGTCAAATGTCAAAATATTGTAATGAAGCACAAAGTGTGTGTGTGTGTGTGTGTGTGTGTACAAACAGAGAGCAAGTGCATGCCACATGTTACCGCTTGTCCACAGCCCAGCTGAGAACGTCGCGCTATTGGCACGCTGGTCTGATGAGTCATGCCTCCATTCATTAACTTGTGTGTGTACACACACACACGCGCACGCACACACAGAGAGAGGGGTCACTGCCAGGTCAGACTTATTCACGTCTCTCGTTTTACACACATAGAAATTCACACTCCGGAACACACGCCACTGCTCCCTCTCCTTACCTCCCCCTCCCTCCCCCTTTTCCTATGAACAGGGATTTCCCCTCCAACAGAGATGTAAAAAGGAGGTGGGAGAGAACGGGTCGGGGGGGAGACAACAGGAAAAAAAAAAAACACACACACACACAGAATGGAAACAGCAAAGGAGGAAAAAAAAAAAAAAAAAGTCTTTGACTTCATACACACACAACCCGACGCACAACCCCTCACTCCCCCCCCAACCCCGCCCCCCCCCCCTTTTTTTTTTCCATTCATCATTTTCTGGCTCAGTACAAACCTCCAGGGGTTTTTTTTTTTTTGCTTCTACAGCTCTGGGCCAGCAGAGAAACAGTCTGCACGGTGAGGGTGTCTGCCCGAGAATCCCTGACCCACTGCCAGCAGACACGCTCTACATCACTGAGGATTCCCTACTCTCTACTAAACCCTCCACCCTCCGCTCCCTGGCATCACGCACGCACACCCCTAATTATGAGAGAATTATAACAGGCTTGGCTAGATACTGGTACACGCTAGCACAGCAAAGAGAGGCTTAAGGCTGCGTACGAAACACTGGTAGACCAGGCAGCGCCAACTCGGCGAGAACACGCCTCCAAAAATAAACCAATTCCTCAAAACAGTAGCCAGCGGTTATATTTCACCCAAAGATCTTTTTTTTTTTTTTTTTTTTTCCCCCCCGTAAATAGACCACTTCCGTTAACGTGCTGTGAAAAGTAGAAAAGTCCTACGCGTTTTTTTTCACAGTCGTACTGGGTTTCGCAGATTTATAAATACATGCCAAAGCAGCCTAAGCACACACTGATGCACAAGTACAGGAAACCAATGCAACCCATGTGAGAATGGAAAGCCATGAGAGTGCGGTTGGGGTGGTTTGTAGCACCATTAACGACCACAAATACAATTGCTCTGACAAGCAATGAAACTTAAAACACACACGCGCACACACACACACACACACACACACACACACACACCCCCCATAGCACAAGTCTCATTAACAGCTACATCACAACAAGTCCATCCAGGTGATTTACAGAGGAAGGGTGACTAACAGGAAATGACATACGACCCATAAAGATTATATTTTACATCAGAATTAATGCAGGTCAATAAAACAGCACTGGTTTATAGGTAATATTATATGGGGCACAGGCACCGTGGGTGTAAAAATGGCACAAATTGCACGTTAACCATGTGAGGCATTAGAAACTCTTGTCTGCCCCATTTTCTCCACATTAGGCTATAGCAAAATAGTTTTAACAGGCAGCCAATCACGCATTTCAAAGACACACACACAAAAAATGAATTTTCTGTTATAAACACATAAACAAATCCCTAAGGCATGTCTAGCTTGAGAGGCTTGCTTAATTTTTTTTTTTTTTTTTTTTCAAAAAAAACCTTCACTTACAACAAAACAGCAGAAGCAAAGGAAAAAAAAAAAAAAACCTCCTCTAATCACAGATGACAGATAAAATTCAACTCGACACAAAGACCTGATCTGCGAGCGACGGACGAATGCGCTCGCTGACACACATTTTTCCACGTCAAAAAGACACAGACCAACAACCATCCCCCGTCTTCACTGAGAGCATTAAAAAAAAAAAAAAAAGAAAAGAAAGAGGGTCCTGTCCGTCACGCCCCCGTTTAGAAAACAGGTGTTTGTCCTCGCCCCGCACCCCCCCCCCCCTTTTTTTTTTAAACTGGGAATTTGACCTGGGCGTGTGTGTACTAACCTGGGGAAGGAGGCTGTATCTTGGGTTGGTTCTTTTTGGGGTCAGTAGTGAAAATGTCGGGCGGCGGGTCCTCCCCACGTTCTATCTTGCACTCGAAGGCGTAGAGACACTGGATGTACTGTTTCTTCAGAGAGCTGGCTGCGCTGCTGGATGTTCCCACGTTCAGGTTCGTGGCCAGTTCTCTCCACTTCTTATTCTTATTCACCTGACGGACGGAGACCAGAGAGGAGTTACTACCTTCTTAACATGGATTGGGGGGGGGGGGGGCTGTCAGATTTTGAGCGGATATCTCGCTGAAGCGAATAGGTGAAATCTTTTGACGGAACGCAGCTTTCCTCACAACCGATCCTTCTCTTAGGGTTTATGTGACGCTCTTACAGCCAAAGGCGTTTTTCAAAAAAGACGTACTTTTAGTAAAGCTCGGCGGTTTGGGCGACTAAAAACTCTATGCTTTGCGTAAATTCAACGCGCATCTATGTGCTGCCTTAAATGACTTAAGTTTCAGACAGAAAAAAAAAAAAAATTAATAACCTGAACTATTCTTATCACCACCTCAACAGACGTGTACAAAACGTTCACAGATTATGAAAAACAAACAGCTTTCCATGAACCGGTCTCTGACCTGCGTGAGCCCGCCGATTTCTTTGACGGACACGTAGAGGCGGAAGAGGTCGAGGGGTTTGCGACCCACGGCGGGCAGGTTGTTCATGCCCATGGCTTTCTCCTCGGCGAAGGCCAGATAACGGTCCACCCACATCTTTCTCTCCGGCTCCGGACCCAGCTCGTAAAGACGAGTGATCTTCTCGTTAGTCGTGGTGGAAGAACTCGACTTCTTTTAAACGTTGACCGGAGACAGAGGCAACGTAACGGGGGAGAAAAAAGAAAAACGAAATTGGTAAAAAAAATTAAAGAGACTATTTGAGAAGAATGTGGAATGTCTGATTTTTTTTTTTTTGAAGAGGTCAAAGTGAAGTATTGCTCTGGCAAATACTAACAAGTGTCTGTACTTCTGAACTGTGAGGCAGTGTTGCCAAGAAACATTCATTTATTACGAATTTCTATGCATCTGCCAGCAACAGAATTCAGTGTGGTACTCAGGTTATAATATAGGTTACACCCCAAAACTCACTAGATCATTTAAACTATATATACAAAGTTCTCACCTTTTTCGATTCCGTCTTAGGGGTCCCATCGACCTTGTTATTCATCTTCTGAGCTTGGTTCAGCTTTACGTCCATACCAAACTCAGGACTGGGGGCCATGCCTGAGAGAGAGAGAGAGAGAGAGAGAGAGAGAGAAGGGGAAAGAGAGAAACAATGTTAAAAAAGAGACCGAGAAAGAGACAGGATGACAGGATGACAGAGACTAACTGCCTGTTGCCTTGCTGAAGACAGCCATCCAAAGGCACTGTAGCCCAGATATGACTGTGCTTATGAATCAGTCACAGGTTAGCAGCAGCCCAACTGGCTGTAACTCACCAGGTGTGTTGTTGGCCATATTGGCACCCATGGGGTAGGGCCCTGCTTGGTTCATCATTCCCTGCATGCTGTTCATGGGGGTGGGGTACGGCCCAGCCCCCATCATGCCCTGGGACATGTTGGGATACCCAGGTGGCCTAAAAACATTACAAAAAAACAACAACAACATTACATAACAACTACACCAATTAAACTTAACGAGATACCACATTCCATTCTCTCTCTTCAAACTTCGCTCATTCTTACTCTGCTTCATGCCACGGGACGACGAGAAACTGGTCTTTTTCTCTCTCTCACTCTCTCTCTCTCTCTCTCTCCTGCGTGTCTCGTTTGCTCTCTCAGCATGCCATTCTGTCTGGAGCAGCTGGATCTCACACTACCTGAGGAACCTGTCATGTCTGCGCAAGTGTCTACCTGACACACTGAACTGCTTTCTTCCCCCAGTTCCCTCGAGGTCTGGTCTACCTCCTACCTACTGTAAAATTACTCAGGTTAATATCAGCACGTCAGATGGGGCAACAGAGCTTCAGGCAAAGTCAGATGACTCATACGAGTCAGTGTGACAGGGTCCAGATACAGCCGCTGTCGTGAATTTTTGTCTACGCTGTTTTGACACCGGTGTTCATAAACCTGACATCAGCCTAGGACTTTAAAATGAGTGGTGGCCGACCTGCGGGCAGCCAAAACCTCCGCTATGAGGCCGACAGACATCTGACAAAATACTGAAAAAAAAAAAAAAAAAGAAACATGGGCTATATGTTTTTAAAACGAATTATTGACTTGAGTCCTGCATTATATTATTTAACTCCTGCTAGCTTCTTTTGCAGCCTATTTAAAACTACTTCAAATATAGCTTGTTAGTAAATACAGGTGGGCTACACCTCTCTCCCGCGTGTCCCGTCGTGTCCCTGTCTTCAGCGAGCGGACGAGGACGTCAGACGGCTTACCTGTGTATAGAGTTGGTCGGCCCGTGATGCATTCCCGCAGAGGCTGCATCCTGAGGCTTCCTGTTCATGCCAGGCGGCGGGCACATCCCAGGACGCGACCTGCGGCGGCATCCCGCTCATGTTAGGGCCCATGCCGGGGCCGTAAGGCCGCGCTCCCATTTGCCCAGGACCCATACGCCCGGGGGGCATGCCCCCATACGGCCCCCCGCCTCCCTGCACTGCCATAGGGTTCATGGACCCACCCATTCCTGGACCAGGGTAGTTGGCATTAGGCATGTTACTATAGCCAGTCTGCCTTGGGTATCCTGTAAAAGTCGAAAGAGAAAGAGAAGAGAGAGAGAGAGAGAGAGAGAGAGAGAGAGGGAGAGAGAGGGAGGGACAGGGAGAGAGGGGGAGGAACGGAGAGAGAGAGAGAGAGAGAGAAGGAGAGGGAGAGAGGTGAGCGAACGTAACGTCAACTTTCTTTTTTCGCTACACCTTGTCCAATCAAAGCAGTGAAGAAAAGCTCCTCTCTCGGCACCAATTACACAGAAGCTGTTTCAGAGCATTCTTCCGAGAAAAAAGGTGCTTGCTGAGACACACAAGTCGTCGCCGCTGTGGTCGACACCGCAGTCAACTCAAACTCAGCAGGACTGCAGAGCTTCACGCTGTGTTAGCCTCGTCGCTAAAACGCTAAATATAGCAGAGCGTTAGCTGGGCTCCGGCTGGCTATTCAGATGTAGGTTGGAGAGCGCTTTCATCTAAGCTGTTCTTAAAGCCCGTGAAAAAGACCTCTTAGGGGGAAGACAATTTTTTTCTTTCTTTTTTTTTTTTTTTTAGCTCTGCACATTAAAGACTTCAAAAGCTCGCACTCAGGCTGGAGAAACAGTAGCCATAGTCAAAGATCAGTCGAGAGGGTTTTTTTTTTTTTTTTAATGATAAAAATCCAGAGAATTCACTGTATCACAGAGAGAGTGACACAGTAGGTTTGTAAAGGCAGACTGCTCATAGTAATAGTCCGCGTTTTTGTGAAGCCACCTGTGTTCTACGATCACAGCTTATCTGAGGAGGCTACTGCTCAATAAGCTACAGGTTAGCAGAAGGGCTTATCTGCCGTTCTGGGCTGATCTGTTCCCACCTGAGGCACTCTGTGTTCCAGTTTACAATTGGCACCCCCCACACAGGCACACACACACACACACACACACACACACATTTACCTTGAGGGCCAAACTGCCCTCCCTGTGGCCCATAGTTGCCCATTGAGTTGTTCTGAGGGTACGGTCCCATCCCAGCATGCATCTGGCTTCCCGATGACTGGCGTGGGGATAAGGCAGAGCCAGGCTGGGGGGACCCGTACGGAGCCATCTGAGGATTGCGCATGTACACTGCATAAGGGCAGAGAGATCAGTTAGTGCCGCTTTAACATTAAAGAACTTACAGTGACACCAATACAGCGCCCCTTTCACATGAACTGAACTGAGCATTAAGAGGAGAGGATCGGATCGGTCCGGGAACGGAGTGAGGTTAGAGACCAAACTGAGACAAAGAGATAAAGAAATAAGTAGGGGAAAAAGACTGGGTACGCGAGAGAAAAAAAAGGTAAAACACATGCTAAAAGTGGAAAGAAAACGTAGTAATGACGGTAAAAACAAACGAGTATGCGGGAAGAGAAGAAGAGAGGGCAAAAAAAAAAAAGAACCAAACCAAAAGACAGTGACATTGGCTTCGACACACATCAGGTTTGTCTTAACCAGCGTGTAAGAGGCCTCACCTCTGTCCTGGCCCATACCGGACTGGTTCATGGAAGAGTGTAGAATTCCGTCTGATTGGACACTTGACGGCCTGGGGGGCATCTGGTTCCCTGAAAGACATCAGAACACCCAATTCAGCAAAGATGTTGAGCATCATACTAATGAAACCGATACTTTGGGGTGACATAAAACTTTATTTTGACTGTCAAAAGGGAATTTACGCTGGCTTTGTGTAATGTTCATCTTAATTAACATATGAGAAAAAAAATTTGCAAACACACCAACATGTCCCAAATTAACAGCACAGCCAATGGCGTTTTGAGGTTAATGTCAAAACCGACTGCAGATGCTTTGCTTTGAGACTCACAACATTTGAAAATCAGGTCCAACCCAGGCCCAACCCAGACACAGCAGTAAACCAACACCTGACCTATATCAAGCCAACTCTCATACAAACCATACTGAACTGAGATGACCAAACCTACCCGGCACCGCTGCGGGAGACAGAGGTCCAGACCGGGAGGGGGTGGCGCTAGCAGGGGAGCCTACAGGGGAAGGGGAGGGTCCCCGAATGCCAGGCAGATGTGGGGAGGTGTGGGGGGAGAACGGTGACTGTGCAGGGTTACTCTGCTCCCCCTGACTGCTGGAGACACCAGAGGTACTGACCCCTGGGCTCAGTGCACCCTCTGTACCCGTAGGCAGATCATCGATAGACCCTGACAGATCCTACGGAGAGAGCGAGAGAGAGAGAGACAGAGAGGGAAGAAAAAAAAAACAGATTATTAACAAATCGTTCATCATCACAGCAGAAGGATATGAAATATTGACAGTTTCTACTGATTAAATAAATAAATAAATAAACTTAAAAAAAAAAAAAAAAAAAGAAAAAAAAACAGCTTCCGCAGTTTGTTGGCTTTTAAAAGATAACAGCGTTCAGTTTAACAAATCAGCAAGCAGGTCATCGATCAGACATGTCCTGCATTTATCAAAGTGGTGAGAATTATTACTTGGCCAAGCACCAACATCGTTTTCTTTTAAAAAATAAATAAATAAATAAACAAACTGTAAGTAAATAAGTGAGAGGCCTTGGCAGCAGGAGTAAATACAGTGAAATGAAATCAGCTGTGAAACCCATATGGTGATGAGCTGATAAAAATCAGGCCGGTCATAATCGGCGCTGCCTCCCATTAGCGGAGTGGGAATAGAAAGTGGAAATGTTTACACACACTAACTATCCTCACGTGGGGCCCATGTGCTCTGTGGAATTTGTGAGCTCCTCTGCCAGTCAGATCAGAGAGAGAGAGAAAAAAAAAAAGTGGAAGGGAGGAGGCGAGAAGGAGGAGGAGGTGGAGGAGGAGGGGAAAGGGAAAAAAAAAACAAAAAAAAAAAAAAAACACACACACACACTGACTGGACGTTGGCCAAGTATTCCCATAGAAATCTCACACTCGCAGGCTGGCTGCAGCCCCGAAGCCGGCGGTTTTGCACTTGAAACGGCGCCCGATGCTATTTTTGGGACGTGACCTGACGGAGGAACCCCAGAGGGAGCGACAGGAGGAGGACGCTGATTCAGGCTCCCGCTCACACTCACATTCTGCCAGCCCGGTGAGAGAGAGGGAGTGAGTGAGAGGGAGTGTGTGTGTGTGTGTGTGTGTGTGTGTTTATGTTTATGGCACATGAGATGTGTGTCAAGGAGAGTATGTTTGTACGCCCAAAGAGCATGCGCGTGACTCTGAAGAGTGTGTGGCCTTAGGGGAAGGGGCGCGCGCGCGCGTGTGTGTGTGTGTGATACACAAGAGAGAAGGAAGCAAAGGATTCATTGATGAAAAGAGCCAGGAAAAGTGTGTGTGTGTGTGTGTGTGTGTGTGTGTGACGACTTCCAAAGCAGTTTGTGTGAGCCTGAGAAGTCATGTGACAGCAGATTTTGGGTGTCTGAGTAGTGCTCCAAAAATGACAGTGCTGCGCCTCCTACCTGAACGACAATAGGGTGACTAAGCACATTACCATCTCACCACCTAAAAGAGGGGCCCCGTCTGGACTGGAGAATACAATGGCACGCATAACAGCACCGTGGTCCCCTGACCATTCCTAACACACACACACACACAATCATACGACCGGTCATCTGACTGAAGGCCGGACAGACGCGCTGAACGTCTGAAAAGAGTTAACCCTACAGGCTTCATGACACAACAGCCTCTCACGACTGTCTGACCCCCACGACCTGTCGGGACAGAGTTCACAGGGGTCAGGTTTCAGGGCCGTAAACACATAGAGGGGTCAGAGGGAATGTGCAGTCATGAGACCGGGACAAAAGATAGCATGGAGAACACAGGGGGCAAAAAAAAAAAATCCCATCCCAATTCCCATGGACAGATGCCACGCTCTGCACTGTAAAGTCTGCAGAGCTGTTCAACATTGTTGCATCACAATAACTGACAGATTAGCCTTTACAAAGCAAAAGATTTTCAATCTGTATATACGGGTCTATAAGGACTGCACTAGAAATTCCACCCTTGAATTGCAACTCTCACACACATACGTAGACCACCTACATCTTCCATACACACACTGTATTGGCTTTATTATATTCACTTCCACCACCCTTCTCTGTCACACACACACACACACCCTCTCTCACTTAAGCCAGTTCCAACTCTGCAGCCATTGATTTCCATAGTTCAATACTGCACAGCAGCAGAGGCAATCCACTGTTCTGCTGACTGCACAAGCCTGGCCTTGCAACCGTTATTACCAGTCTGGCCGCTCCATTCAACAAATACTGGCTACTCATCACGGCCTGGGGAGAAAGGCAGCATTTCCCTTTTTACAAAAGTATGCACTTCAACAGAAAGCTAATCAGAACTAGCACCGACATGCACAGCGCAGCAAAATGCATAATCAGTCAACAGAACACACTTTAAATACTTACATACACAAAGCAGAAATTTGGAGAACGTTTAAGATAACCTAACGTAAGCCATCCACAGAGACACCGGTGTGACTCATCGTCATCAGATCTACAGATAAATGAGGGGGGGGGGGGAAATGCCAATCACACGCGTTCTTTATCCTTCAGAACGACTGTTTGTCCATGAGATTCAACCAGTAACTGCAGAGACAAATTAACCAAAGAGCAAATGAAAAGAGTTCACTATGACCACACCCTACCAACCACTTCATAGCCTTCCACTTAACTGTCACATAAAAGAATAAAATAAACTGGATAAAGGCACAGAAATATTTCTTTTATGATACAAAAAAACAAATAGATAAACAAACAAACAAACAAGAGTGACACTGTGACATGAGAAGCGCAGAAACACGAGACAGGAAAAGCTAATCAGGGCAGAGTTACAGCAAAAGGCTACTAGTGTTCCCCAAAACATTAGCTTCAAAGCTAACACTGTAACACTAATTACCCATCACTGTCTGTCATCCAGCACAAAGCCAAACTTCATTTAAACCATCACAACACAAGACAGGACCAAGTTTACTTCACGTACAACATCTACAATCTACTGAAGCAAAAACACAACAGGCAAGAATGAGCCACAGTTCCATCCCTCTTCGTGGCAGCCATTTTAAGTTTCTTGCTAGCATGATGCTAACTTTGAACAGAAATAAAACTCAGCAAAGATTCACTCAGCTTCAGGACACAACTGCCACCAGAGACTCAAGATTCATTTAGAGGCTTCAAAAGCTTGAAGAAAAAGTGTCAGTTTATCCAAGACTGGCTTTTTTTTTAAACAGTAATGACCCAGACTGAAGAAAAGGCAGCCATGTTGTGAGGTAGCTACATTATTCTGTTTTCAGAGGAACAGCCATATTGTTTCTCCAGACTTTAGTAACATGAAGGCCAGCTGTTCGTTCATATTGGTGTTAACGGATTTAAAAAAAAATTTTTAAAAAAGCTGATTATAAACACGACATCAAATAAGTGTGGAGAAAAAAAGATGCAAAAATGTGTCAGCATGTCCACCAATTAACTGTGTGTAGTGACCGTAATAAAAAACCTATTTAGCATACAGTGACATGATTGGCAATGAAACTGTATCTTGAAAAGCATGGGAGCTTGTGTGTGTGTGTGTGTGTGTGTGTGTGTGTGTGTGTGTGTGTGTGTGTGCGTGTTGCGCGCATGTGTGCACCTCTTTCGCTCCCAATCTACTCCCCTGTCTCCTTCCTCTTCTCAGATATCCAGGCGTGCATGCACTTACACACACACACACTCACACACACACACACACACACACTCACACACACACTCACACACACACTCACACAAACACTCATTCATCCTCTACAGGGAGAGAGGATGAGAGGAGAGGACGGACGGAGAGGCAGAGAGACAGGACGGAAAAAAAAAAAAAAAACACAACAACAACACTGCGTCCCAGAGGTTGCCATGGTTACCATTCTGAGGCTCCACGTGCGTTGACACATTAGCGCAGACACCGCCCCCTCCCCCACCGCCCTTCAGAGCCTCATGGGGTCACAGTGCAGTCAACGACTACAAAGAGCAGCATAGTCAGACTCGCAGGAGGAGCAGACAAACCAGAGCCCTCTCTCTCTCTCTCTCTCTCTCACACACACACACACACACACACACACACACTTACTTTAATTAAACTCCATGCCTCCCATCGCTCTCTGAGGATGCCTCAGGGACACAGAGCACACACACACACACACACACACACACACACACACAAATACACGCTTTTGTCACACTGTCAATGCATACCTCTGTACTGTATCTCAGAAGGCCGCCAGGAGACAAATTTGCCAAACACACACACAAATACAAATACATTTGCACTCTCTCTCTCTCTGTCTCTCTCTCTTTCTTTCTCTATTATGAAGTGTTTAGAAGCTTCACTGCCTAGAGGAACAGAATACACAAGTCAGGCATACTAACACAGTCTGTACAGTAATAACATGGCCTTGTTTCTCTTCAGCTTACTCAACAGCACCAAGCCATGGGGCTTTCTAAGCACCCGCTTTCAAATGTCATTCTAGCCTTTAACTGCTTTCTGAAGGCACCGATTTTTAAAAAGGTACACATCCTCGCACGTATTTTTCACAAGCACTTTCACACGTACTCTCACTGTATTTTGTAGCTGACTCATAAACGAGCATAACAGCCGAGTCACGTGACAAGAGAACGGCAGCCATCTTACGCTGATGTCAGAGGTGTTGTTCTGAGGCTGAAAACCTGGACACTTGTTCAAGCTCACTCCCCACAAAAAATACCACATTAGTATGTACTCTTTTCGTCATCTTTACGGGGAAAAAAACTGAACACCATGCTCATCCACCGAGCGTCCGCCCGGGGAGGGCGAGAGACACATGCTGTAAAAGCCCCCGGTGACCCTGAGGGGTCGGGCTGGCCACGTCTCTGAGTTCTGAGGACAGTAGAGTGTTTGGGGGGGGGTCGGGAACCTCTGTACAGGTTGGAAATCGAGAGTTGCCCATCCCCTGTCTGTAGGTTTGCAGGGGCAGAGCTCCACCATAAGGGGGCACCCCCATTCCACTGAGTGTGTCTCGTGTGTGTGTGTGTGTGTGTGCATGCGTGTGTGTGTGTGTGAGAGAG
Source organism: Chanos chanos (assembly GCF_902362185.1). Classification (NCBI taxonomy): domain Eukaryota; kingdom Metazoa; phylum Chordata; class Actinopteri; order Gonorynchiformes; family Chanidae; genus Chanos; species Chanos chanos. Next base: position 7,931,392 of record NC_044506.1, on the reverse strand, counting down.
AGAGAGACACAGATAGGGAGGGAGAGGCCCTTGCTTTCCAGTGCAGCCATTACTTTGTGTGTGTGTGTGTTATGCCTGCTATACACACATCACACCGACCCACACAGACGTGAATATATACACAGCAGTGTGTGAAAGGTAGCATTCTGGTTCTCTCTCTCTCTCTCGTTCACTCTCTCTCTCTCGTTCACTCTCTCTCTCTCTCTCTCTCTCTGTAAACGGTGGCTGAAAATATCTGGAACAACAGCGCAGCACCAAAAACAGGTTTAACTGCAAATTTAGCGTGATTCAAAAGCAATACATTCTTTGATTACTTTTTGGTTTTCAGCTGGTGCTGGTAACAGACCAGAGGACCTCACTGTCAGTGTTGGACGAGGTTTGGGAGTCTGCTGTGTGTAATGTGAACAGATGATAAAGCCTAAAGAGAACATGCACTTAACTGGGGTGTGGATGTTGAATATGTAAAGAGTACATTGCTTTATAGCTCCATTCTCATGTTCTCTTAGACACGTCTTTTTTTTTTTTTTTTTTTTATATCAACTCCAACACGACAGTGTAAATAAAACATACACTCAGGCACTTAATTACATGAGTCTCTTACAACGCACTGCTCTTCCTCGGACGCACGCACAAATCCACACACACACACACACACACACAAACACATAGAAACGCACATGCGCACACACACGCATGCGATTTCATTCTTTTGTCAGCTTCACCATGCCACATGAGAGCATGGTAAATAAAAACATAACATCAGCTTAATTACGGAAATCTCTTGCACTATGCTGGGCTGTCTCACACAAACACACACACACATATTCTCTCTTCTTCAGTCACCTGGGTGTGATGCTGAGAGCAAGGGTGTGGGGGGTTGCGTGTGTGTGTGTGTGCACACGCGCGCACGCACACACACACACACACACACACACACACACACACACGTGGGGGGGGGCCTTTTGTGCTAGTCACAATGGTCGTGGGGAGCCCCGCAGCAGAGTGCAGATGCCCCAGTGAGGCAGGCAGCTGCCCTGTCTGAGCAGAAAACACAGGAGGGATGAGAAGAGAGGGATACTGGGGGGGCTGGGCGATCGACGAAAAGAAAAAAGGGGAAAAAAAAAAAAAAAAAAAACGGCCTGTCTGCCTCCTCTCCAGAGCGACGCCCCTCCTACAGCCCAGATCCAGAGCTCCAGAGCACAAGTAACTACCACAGCATGAAGGAGCCGAGAGTCGTATGGCGGCTCTCCTTAAACAAGGCAAGGCTTGTTTTTCATATAGAAAAAGGTTTAAGATAGAAAGGAAGAGAGAAGGAGAGGGTGAGAGAGAAAGAGTGTGGTGAGTGTGCTGCAGTGAGCCACAGTCTTTGTGCTGCACAACCCGCTCAGCCCAGCAGAGAGAGGGAGAGAGAGCGCGAGAGAGAGAGAGAGAGAGAGAGACACAGAGAGCGAGAGTGAGAGAGAGAGAGGGGGGGAGAACGAGAGTGAGACACAGAGAGCAAGAGTGAGACAGAGAGAGAGAGAAGATGAGAGTGAGACAGAGAGAGGAGGAGAGAGTGAGACAGCGAGAGAGAGAGAGAGAGACACAGACAGACAGAGAGAGACGGAGAGATAGAGGAGGAGCATGGGAGACTGAATGTGGGTGTGTATCCATGTCAGAGCGAGAGAGAGAGAGGGAGTGAGGAAGAGAGAGAGAAATAAGATGGAATAAAAACGGGGGCAGGGAGAAAAAAAATTTTCAGGGTTGGGACAAGTGTATAGAAAAAAAAAAAAAAACACACACAGCTTGGTGCACAAGCTTCCTTAAACACCATTTTAAACTGAAAAAAAAAAGATTGGCCAAAAAGAAGTCACTGAAACTAATACTCAAGCTTTTTTACGGTCGACTCATCTCGATTCCATTAATTAAACTAATGTACCGGGAGGGGAGAGGGAGAAAACGAGAGAGAGAGAGAGAGAGGGCCCCGGAATCTGAATACGCCACGCACACACACAGGAAGCGCAAGGCCCAAGAATAGCAACAGGAAACACGCCCCAGAATCTGAATACTGCAATCGCAACAGCCTCGCAAAACAAGACTGTGCCTCTCTGAACACTGCGTTATGAAAGCTGATTTACAGAGAGAGAGAGAAAGAGAGAGAGAGGAGAGAGAGATAGTGAAGGAAGAAGAGGGGCAAATGGAAAAGAAAATGGAAGAGGAGACAGAGAGAGGGATAGAATTGTCCACACAGGCAGACTGAAGAAAAGCAGTTAGAGAAAAAAAAAAGAAAAAAGAAAAAAGAAAAGCTTTAAGGAGGAGAGAGGAAGAAGCGAGGGAAAGGCTGTGGTTGGGGAGGGGCAGAAATCCGCCAGCCTCAGCAGCCACAGCCTACAGCACACTGCTGCACACACACACACACACACACACACACACACACACACAGAGAGAGAGAGAGAGAGAGAGCGCGAGCTGGACCAAGTGAGAGAGATGGGGACAGAGATAGACAGACAGACAGAGAGAGAGAGAGAGAAAGGGGAGACACAGAGATAAACAGAAAGAGATAGACTGACAAAGAGAGAGAGAGAGAGAGCAGAGGAACAGCAGGGTGGAACAGCAGGGGAGAAAAAGAAGTGAAGAGAATGAGAGAGAGAAAGGTGACGGAGAGGTGAAAAGAATTAAAGGTAAGAGAAAGACAGGAGAGACAGAGAGAGAGAGAGAGAGAGAGAGAGTGGCTGGTATCTGCCCTGGCACCACAGAGTGTTTGGCACACAGACAGCACAGTGTGGGGTGGAGAGGAGAGGAGGGGGTGGGGGACAAGGGGGTGTGGGGCAGAAGACGCGGGTGGTCCTTAAATGATGTCAGCCACTGGAGTTCCTGTGTGAAAATGGCTAAAGAGGGGGGGGGGCAGGGGGTGGGAGTGGGGGGTGGGCTCAGTTCTCCAACTCTCTCACGAGGTAGTCTGACTGCACATAGCCCTCCATCTGAATTTAACTACTCCAGATGAAACCTCTCCACTGAGAGGCAGGAGAGAGAGAGAGAGAGAGAGAGAGAGAAAAAAACAACAGAGCGAGTGTGTGACCAACATGTGACCTTCCCCTCTAGGCCTGAACACATTAACTCATTATGCATGAGAGAGAGAGAGAGAGAGAGCAAGAATGAGAGCGAGAGCAAATATGAGTGGAAAATCAGAACAGACAATTTTGGAGGGAAAACACTGCAAGAAAAAAAAAAAGAGGAAATTTAAAAAAAGAAAAAAAGAAAAAAAAACATACAAGGGGAGCAAACAGAAGAGCAGTGAGATAAATATGCAAACTAAAGAGAGACTTGACAATGTGTATATGAGGGAAAAGTAGATCTCTCTGAAGTAGATCACAGTTGTGTGTGGTGCCCTAACCTGAGGGGTGTGTGTGTGTGTGTGTGTGTGGGGGGGGGTGCTGTGTCGGATTAGCCTTGGTTTGAGGCGATGGTACAAAAGACCCCACTGAAGACCACGGGAAGATTAAAGCAAGCGGGGAGGGAGGGGCACAGAAAGGACGGGGGGGGGGCATTTTTATTCCCACACACTGACACTAGAAGGAAGTGTCACTTCCAGGCAAAGTAAAAGCCATACCCTGACACCACAAGTTCTGTGAGACCACCCTGTTCCTGCCCAAACATAGAGAACACGCACGCACGCACACACACAGACACACACACAAATATCATCATCATCATCGACCAAATGGGAGAGGATTTGATTTGATCCTAGGCTGATATATGAACCACACACTGCTTTGAGATTAATGGAGAAAAAAGACACCCAGAGCTAATTAATTGAAATCATCACACAAGATGTTCACCTTCTCAGCTTCCAAAACCATCCTTAGAGCAACACAGTGGATTCGCTCCCGAAGTCTCTGCATCACTGCTATACCTCTGTTTCTGATCTCCGCATAAGTACATCAGAATGAGGCCAGATGGCCGGTCCAGTGATAGTTTTACTCTCCAACAAAACAACAAACGAATTTGATATGAATTCACCAAGTCTCATGTTGGACTACAGTGGTCCTAAAACATTAAAAAAAAACGCCTTAACCACAGCCTCATCCTGCTGCAGACAACACGTATGGCTAAAGACCACGTGCAACACAAAACGGCAGAGTGGGAGAGGTAGGGCGGGTATTAATAATGAAGTCAAGTCAGTTAAAAACTGATCAACTCTTTTCTCACCGCTGCAAATAAACCTCCCGTTTGAGATCTTCCAGCCCAGGGCACCGCGAGGACCTTTTCAACTGTTACAAAATGCTCGGGCAGGAGTAAGAGCCGCTGAGGAGATTTCGCGTGGAAATTGACAGCAAACGTTTGATCAATCTTGCAGGCCATACATGTGTTTCATCAGTGTTAGCGCTGGAGTTGAATCTTACAACGTGCCTTGGTTTACTCTTTACCTTACTTGGCTTCCACGCCAGGGAAAACAATCAAAAGGCGTCAATGAACCATCATTGTGCCGAGATTGGATTGTAGTAGCGTAAAAATCGATCATTAATTTGACTGCGTCTGTCATTTTGCAAGATGGCGTAGGCAGCTCTGGCAATGGGTCTCCATCTTAAATTAACATAAGCGCCATTTCTTCATTCACATTTTGGTCTCGCTTTTTTTTTTTTTTTTTTTCCCCCCCAGAATGGGGCAGGTAGCATTAAGATTCGTGGAAAAGATTCTTTGCATCATGTTTCATATGATTATAAACCGGCCTCTTGGTATCTTGTGGATCACACAAGTCGTCAGGGAATCTGGGTCGAGTTACAATCCTATAGGTGAGGAACTCAATGTGCCGTGTATTCTCCGTGCCTATTGTCATTAATACTGTTTATGCTGTTTGTCTTACCGCCACAGATACAGTGATGTGACGTCTGCTGGCGTGAAATTCAATTCTATGATATAATACACAGTAAGCAGCCCCACAGAGGATCTGCACTGAGAGGCCACGCAGACGGTGTATTTCGGAGGAAAAAGTCTGACTTTTTACCCAGTTTTCGAGGAAATGATCCGCGTGGAGCAAAAAAAAAAAAAACATGAAAGGATAGTAAAGGTCAAGAGTAGGTATGCACGAAAAAGGAAGAAAAAAAAAAACACCAAAAAAAAGAAATGAGGGGAGACTTTTTCACAGCGCTACGGCAACACAGAGTGCACTCAGACACAAATACACCAGAGCGTAGGTGTTAGGAGGTGGTAAACGTGAACGTTGTTGGGAAAGTAAAAACAACTCAGGAACCGGCTCGACTGGTCAGGCCGGTTCCAGGCACCGGCGGCTCTCTTTCCGATGAAAGCCTCTCCGGGTACGCCGTTCCTGCCACTCACCGACATGAGGCGGTCTATTAGACCCGTTCTGCGGCAGCTGGGCAAAGCTAACTGATTCTACAGGCCTGTGCTAAAGCTGACTTGTAAATGGGAAGACAACATTCTTTCCTGACTGGCAAACTACCTTTACAGTGGCCGGGCACCTTTGTGACATTCTGCTCTAAAACTAAGCAGTGTTTTGTTTTTTTTTGGGGGGGGGGGGGGGGGGGTGTCTGTGCAGTTGGTCAGTCTTTAGCGGATGCCACTTTTGACTTTTACTCTTTGTGTCTTAGTCCGTTTGGAAAACAGACAGCCGCTAACTACGAGCGACGACTTTCTGTCGTGTTTGTCCCAACCAGCAGCTTTTAGCATCAACTGTCTTCCTGCTCTTCCGAGCCGTGATCTAAAACCAATCCAACCAGCTTGCCTTACATCCTCCCAGGCCGAAGCAAACAGTGGGGTTCTGTCTCGCTGTTCCCGCGCTCGGCAGACTCCAGTCCTTAGGCTCGCTGTGCTATTCTTAAGGCTTCGGCATATTCTAATATGAGAGTTTTTAAGTGTCGCAAATCCAGGTAATGTACGTCCAAATCGCTCTTAAAACATCCTGTTATTTTCCCCAAGACGTTTCCAAAACGGTTTTTACGCGGCTCTTTTGTAGCGGCATCCCCGCGGCTCTCCCGGCTCCTCAGTGGGAGTCATTTAGAGTGTGGCCTCAGGTGTTGACTCCTCCTTTTCTCTCTCTCGCTCTCTCTCTGTGTGTGCGAGCGTTAGTCGAGCTAAAGTTAGCGGTGGGGGCTAATCTGAGTAGTGTGTCATAAGCACAGCGCGAGTAAAGTGAGGGGCTGCTCATCCCGCCTCAGGCCAGATTAGCGCCTCTCACAGCCAATCGCGCACAGCCCAGGGGATTCCCCGCCAAAGGGAGAGAGAGAGAGAGAGAGAGAGAGAGAGAGAGAGTCAGAGAGAGAGAAGAAAAAAAAGGAAAAAGAAAATGACCCGGGCCAACCCCGGCCAATGGCTGAGCCCTGGAGAAATATATAAATAAATAAAAGAAATAAATAAAAGAGAAGGGAAACACATCCTGAGGGCATCCCCCACTGGCACAGTTCTCTCTCTCTCCCTCTCTCACTTTCCCTCGCTCAGTCACTTTTCCTCTCTCTCTCTCTCTCTCTACGACTCATCGGCCCAATCACTCAGACTTTCTCTATTTCAGTCATTTGTCTGCTCTCCCTTGTCTCTCCTCTCTCCCACTTTCATTCTCTTTCTTTAATGATCTCATTTCTCACTCAGCCTCCCTCATGTTTTGAATGAGGTTATCTGTATTCGCTAGTACCGACTACACCCCCCCCCCCCAAAAAAAACACCCCGCCACAAAAAATCAAAGCAATTCTAGTGGTTCAAACAATGACTGTTTCTTTTTGTTTGTTTGTTTGTTTACTTCACCACTCTTCCCTGACTGTCAACATACACATCACCTCAATATCAACCCTGGAAATTCGGAAAAAAAAAATGCAAGTTAAAAAAAAAAATGGAGTCAGTTCAGCACTTCGCATTGTCAACTTACATCACAGGCCTCTATCAAAACTAGCGAACACTGTGACCTTTCCACACGTTTCATAGTGTCTAACTACGTGGACCCTCCCATTGATTACTCCACCCAGTGTCAAGGCTTCTGCTGCAGAGAGACAGACAGTAAACAAACCACGACTGATGAGCGTGTTTTTTGGGGGTTTGAACATTTTGGGCTTACCGGCAGGCTGGAGGGTCGACCCTGCATGCCGTCCTCCGGGCCGCCCTTGCCGGACACCATGGGCTGGTTAGAGGGAGGAGCACTGGACTGGGAGCTGAAAGAGTCCTGAGAAAGCTCCTGAGGAGAAACAGAATAGTGTAAGAGAAGAGGAGGAGGAGGGAAAAAAAAAAAAAAACTGATGGCAGGCTTAATCTTGACATTGTGAAGTGCTGGCCATTAACCGTATGTTTTTAAGTGAGGTAGGACGCTATGCATCATTCAGGACGGGAGACAGAGCCAAAAACACTAGGGCAATTGGCATAGGTCAAGCATGCGTTATGCATTTTCATCACGACTCTGCGCTGTTGCCACAGATCGCATTTGACCTTTAGCCAGCTGAATGAGCTTCAGTTTCAAAGTAAACATCCTATTTGTTTGGCGAGTACTGGAGGTCCCAGAGCACACATTGAGACACACACGCACACACACAAAACCATCTCTGACTGGGAGTAAATGTCTCCATAATGCCTGCTACAGAGGAGTCATATCTGTGAGCGCTCTGAACTGTTTCTCTTCATGTGCATATACTTTTTTTTTCTCCCTTTCTTTTAGGGGGGGGGGGGGGGGGGGCTGCTTTTCACCTCTTTTATTTCATTCATTCATCATGAATCAACAAACATCAGCAGACATTTCAAACCAAGCTTCTCCTCCTCACATTTTCCTGCTGCATTAACACGCGCGCGCACACGCACGCACGCATGCACGCACGCATACGTACATATTCCAGAACATTCCAAATACAACTGTCACCGCCTCTCAGAACCTCAGCTCGCCTCAAACACTGTGAGGTGAGAGATTAGATGAGCTCTGTACCTGAGGGGGTGGCGGAAAACGCTGGAAGGGGGACTGTTGTTGCTGTTGTTGTTGCTGTTGTTGCTGCTGCTGCTGCTGCTGCTGCTGTTGAAGTGGAGGGGTCTGTGAGTAGGGTGAGGGCTGGCCCTGCTGGGACTGCCCGTGTCCAGGGGGCGGCTGGGTTTGCGGAGGCGGTACTGACTGTTGCTGTGGCTGCGGTTGCTGTTGCTGAGGAGGACCTGGCTGCTGCTGCTGCTGTTGCTGCTGCTGTTGTTGTTGTTGTTGTTGTTGTTGTTGCTGTTGTTGCTGTGAGGGGGGCGGCTGCTGCTGCTGCTGCTGTGGAGGTTGTCCAGGGCCCGGGGCCTGTGGGTACCCTGGCTGAGACTGAGGCCCGGGCCCTGGCTGAGGTCCCCCGGGCTGCTGCCCCGGCTGTTGGGACTGCGGCTGGGCGTAGGGCGGCTGAGCGGACTGCGGCTGCGGAGGCGGCTGGCCGTACGCCGGCTGACCCTGCGGGGGCCCCTGGGGGCCTTGAGGCTGGGGGTACGCCGGCCCCGGCTGGCCATGCGTTACCGAGGGCTGCTGGGGATAAGGTGGCTGGGAACCCGGGCCGCTCTGGGACTGCTGGTACGGAGACTGCTGCTGACCAGGGTGTGGAGCAGGGCCCTGCTGGCTGTAGTAACCAGCCTGGTTCTGCTGTCCGTAAGCACCTGGGCCGTGCTGTCCGTAACTTCCCATCTACACACACACACACACACACACACACACACACACACACACACACACAAGCAGGCAAGGACATCAGTTTTTTAAAACAGTCACTTAACTTCACTTAAGTACGCTGTGTTACACCATTCAATTTATCTCTTTTCAAGAACAGTCAAAAAACAAACCATGTGACAGCTTTTTTCTTCAATTACAGTTGGGTTTCTTTCCCCCATCTGTGCTGTATGCTGTAAACTATTTTTTTTATTTATTTATATATTTATTCATTTTCAGAGCTGCGCCTTTTTTTTTTTTTTTCTTTTTTACAACCTTCAAGTAGAATAAAAAAAATGACCTTGCAGGAAAGAACAGCAAGAGTACAACACAAAGGCCTGGCAGTAACAAGCTGAGCACTTAGCCTCTCAAGAAATTATAAAAAGAAAAGAAAAAAAAGAGAAAAGAAAAGGAAGAAAACAAACATGGAAAAAAGGCAACTGTTAAAAAAAGCGACTTCTAAACAACCTGAAGAGCTTGTCCTAAGTCAATTGCAAAAAAAAAAATGGAAAGGAAAAAAAAAATAATACTCCTTTTATTTTTCCATGTGGCTCTTATGAAAAAGCACAATAGGGCACCCAGCAGGCTGGCATGTGACCAGTAAAGGTAGAGTGAGGAGAGACAGGCGAGGGCCTCAGACAGATAGAAAAAGAGGGGTAGTAAAAAAAAAAAAAAAAAAAAAAAAAAACCTTCATGTCTCATCATCCTGTAAAGCTTCAATAAACGATCACTGCTTCGAAGCACGGATTTTTTTTTTTTTTTTTGTTTTTTTACACAATTTGATTTAAAAAAAAAAACAAAACAAAAAACAACTCAAGATGAGATTTAACCAGGTGAGTGAAAATTGCGTGAATGGAGAAAAGGTCGACGTCAGTTCTGGCTGCTCAACTAGAGGCCAGCTTCACAATACATGCCTACGCTTCAGAAATAATCGAGAGCGTACCTGTTGTCCATACTGTATGCCGCCCATTCCCCCTGGTGTACGGCCCTGCATACCCATGGGGTATCTCTGGGGGCCGGGGGCACCGTATCCCTGGCCTGGGTAAGCAGGTCCCTGGTGGGGACCCGGAGGAGGCCCCTGTTGTTGGGTGTAGGGGTTACCGGCACCGTAGTGCTGGCTCCGGATCTTTCCAACCTGGTCCATTGGGCCGGGGGGCTAGAAAAGGAAGAAAGGGAAACATTAGCAAAGCGAAGAGAAGCTTTTTTTTTTTTTTTTAACCAAATAATAACAACAAGAGCCCCAAAAATCGCAGCTCGGTCCTCCACAAGAATCCGTGCAGTAAGATTCTGGTTCATCTGGGTGAGAATATTAAAACCTTCGCGAGCTACTTCTTGGTGAGCAGACGCTGGCGCGCAACTTAACACATATTAGCATTACATTAGCCTGAGGCAAGTTAAAGGAACTCTGTTTTATTACAAATACTTCATAACTGACGTGTCTTTCGCAGACTTAAGATCGATGGGTGAAGATGTCTAAGCGTCACATACTTGCCTCTGGCTCAATCAGTATAAACAATAATAATGGGGGGGGGGGGGGAGAAAGAAAAAAAAAAAAATTCACGTCTATGCGCTAGCTGAGCAACACAAGTCAAACAGAGGCATGGATTAGTTTCCTTTAAATAAGTACGGTGGGGTTTTGGGGGGGGTGGAGTTGGCCATGAATGAATGAATGAATAAGCCCAATATATCTGCCAGGGGTAAGCTAACTGCCCAGCGCTCATCTGTGCCAGACGGTGGATATTGGATACTCTACGTCCACACTTGCTTCTTCCTATGAAAATAGGCAGGAGGAAGTGAAAGTGTGTGCGGTTTCTGGAGACCTTCCCAAACATCAGCTGGGAAATGAAAGGGGGGGGGGGGGGGGGGGGAGGAGGAGAGACCTTGGCGGCAAATGCCTTCCACTGCTGGGACACATTCCGTCTTTATGACTATAACAGGGTTAGGCAGAGTAAAAAAAAAAAAAAGGCTGAGAGAGAGAGAGAGAGGGGGACTCCCTTATTGCTCCAGAGACTTGCTTGTCCTTACGAGAAGCCAAGGTCATCAACTCACAGTGGTGACATGAAAAGGAGTTTCAAGAGGAAAAGATCTCTCAATCTTTTTTTTTTTTTCCCCTCTACCACCACCACTGCTGCTGCCCCCCCCCCCCCACCCCCCATCTTTCTCTCCGTCTTTTCCCAAAGCGATGGAATATTCTTTTAACTTAAAGACCTTTGAAGCTCCTCAAAGAGTCTTGGGGAGAAGAGGAAGATTTGTCTGTGTAATGCTGAGTTGAACTCAATGTGTTGGTGTGTTTCACTCCCATCCATATCAATAAGGGGCGGGATGAGGGGGGGGGGGGGGGGGGGGGTGGCACGAAACAAACCAAAAACCAAAAAAAAAAAAACCCTCGCTCTTCATTTACCGATTTGTTTTTTTTGTTTTTTTTCTGGAGTGCCAGACACCATCCCAATTAAGCACTTTGAAAACAGCTTTAATTGCCCTTTTGCTGAATATTTCACCACCAGAGTGTCGCTCCTCTGCCTGCAGAAGAAGACCACCGGGCTATTTATAGCTGGGGAGACGAAGAGCAGTCAGCCCGAACGCCAAAACATGTCCCAGCTGTGTTGGCGTCTGAACCTTTGCCAGCCCAGGCTCTTCCTGCCGGTTTAATAACGGCGCTCTTGGCACGGCGTAAATGAGAGTCTTGAACTGGTCTGAGTGGGGAGAGCTGATATCTGTTGAGGATTCAGTTGGCCGAGCCAAGACAGGTTAAGACCCCGGAAGGTCAGAAAAGGCCGGGAAAGACCAGTCCTGTCCGGGCTTTGGTTCCTGCCCCAGCCTGTGTGCTCTGAGCTCCTCCAGATTCACAGACAGTGAACCTGGACAGAGGGTAGGAGCTGTTGTCTTTGCCCCCACCCCCTGGAGCTGCATCAGATCACAACAGGGGGGGGGGGGGGGGGGGGGGGGGAGCTGCTGGTATGGAGATGCAGTCCCCTGACCTCCCCTGCACTCCTGACCCCAAAAAGACAACAGGGCCGCCGAAGATATAACAGGAACATGCCGCATGCCTGTCAGTCAAGGCAGGTTACCACGGCAACACCTCGGTGACAAATGACACCCGAGCCTACAGACGCTGATGTGGGTTCTGCGCGCACATACTTCGGCCGAGTTCAGGTACAAGGTTAAGGCTTTTCAGATGGCTGCAGACACATTAAATCAAACTGATGAAAATGAAATAAATAGGCTCTTCCTCTTTTATGGGTTCACATTATTTAAAACGGTGCTAGAAGGGAGGTCTTAACAGTCACACTGAAAAGAATAAAATATATATATATATATATAGATAGATAGATATAGATATATATAGATAGATAGATATAGATATATATAGATAGATAGATATAGATAAACAGATAGATAGATAGATACATATAGACAGATAGATAGATAAAAGTCTTAACAAAAGCAATGATCTATCTGGACCAAAGAGTGGTGACAGAACAACCCAATCTGATTAGTCATCCAAACCATGGGCCCCAGATGCTACTTTCCACTACGCTACATGTTCAGCCTCATTAAAAGAACGAGACAGACTCTCTACGGTCAGAGAGGACTCAGGAATTAACCAACTGACCTGCCAACACCACTGAGGCTACAGCAGAGAACACAGCCACGTAGTAAAGGGAGACAATGCCATGACGCAAGCAGCCGGTCTAAGAGGCCGATCAAAAGCGAGGTATCCAGTGTCACACATACTAGAGACACACCTCCAGTGTACAGTGACACCCCACCCCTCCCTCAAGTTACATGGTGAGTGAGAGAGAGAGAGAGAGCATATTCACCAAAACAAACTAATAAATGTAGGACCATTAAACTTCAAAAGATATCAAGAGGTGTGTGTGTGTGTGTGTGTGTGTGTGTTCAAGCTTGATAGTACGAACGTGTGGAGAACACGTTGGGTCAAAAGCCCTTCATGGGATTTGGAGCACAATCAATCAGCAGAAGCTTGGATTCCTCATTCCTCTGTTCCATATGTGTGTGTGTGTGTGTGTGTACTGCGCTTACAAACCCGCTACATTTCATTCCTGATTTACTGAAGGGCCGTAAAAAAAGAAAAGAAAGGAGGGGAGGGGAGGGGAAAAAAAAAAAGGAACAGACACCCAAAAAAAAAGATGAAACACGTAGGATAGAGGATTGGGGGCTTCTCTCATCCTCTTAACCGTCTTTAACATCTCCGATGTTTTTTGTCTTTTTTTTTTTTTTTTTAAAAACAGCACAAATCTCCCACGGGGCCCAAACGGATAACCAAAAATCAGGACCCGACTGTCGGGAGAAACGTGAGGTAAATAAGCAGGAATTAACGAGCGTTGTGGGGGGGGGGGGTGGGCGCTCAGTCGACGTCCATTTATCTGGAAAAATCAGCCAGTTGGGTAGAGGAGGTGGAATACCCATCTGGACGGCCCATTTAGTGCCGAAATGCTGAGGCTGTGCAAATTCCTTACACCACTGTTTCTACAAAGCACCTGAGGGTTCCCCTCGGTGAGGGCGAGAGAGAGAGAGAGAGAGAGAGAGAGAGAGAGAGAGAGAGAGAGCGCGAGCAACAGCGTTTAATTTATCATGTGGTACATTCGAGTGTTGGAAAGATCCTATCCCTTCTCACCAGTAGAGCAAAACCTTTAAGAAAAAAAAGCTTTTTTCCAGCTTTTGTTTGAGCTCCTTGCAAAAGGTGTCGCTAAGGGCTTCTCTTCCACAGATAAATCGTTTTAAAAAAATCACGGAGCGACTTTATCACGTGGACGGACAAAAAGGACATTTCTCCTGGTTTTCAAAGAATTGGCCGAGGGAACGCTTACGCGAACTGAGGTCAACTGCTGCGCGGTTTCTGTTTCCGTCGAAAAAAACGCGCGCATCCACGCATTTTCCAACAGAGAGCAAAGAAGAAACAAAGGGCAAAAAAAAAACAACAACAACACAGATCAGATCAAAGAGAGAACTGCTCCAATGTTTCTGTGGAAAAAAAAAAGCAAGATATGCATACAGTCTCTACCTCACCTCACACCTCCCCACTTCTGCCAAGTCATCTAATCAATCGCTGGAGGAAACTCTTCTCTGCCAGGGTTTTTTTTTAACCCCCCACTTCTAACCACAACCTTCTAACACGTTCCAAAAATAAATAAAGAAAGAAAGAAGAGTAATTAGCACATGGCTAATCTGCATAGAGGAAAGCCAAACACACTTGGCGGGGGTGGGAGGGTGCGGGGGGGGGCGCACTGGATGGATTGTCTCACAGACAGCCGGGGCTGTTCTCGGGGTTTTGGAGGGGTGGAGATGATTTTGAGGGGCTGGGCATGGGTGTTTTTGGGGGGGGCAGCCTGGAGGCTGGAGTGGTGCCTGATGGTACAGAAAGCGCCCGCTCTGTTGAGTCAAACAGATGGACCGAAGGGACAGCCGATAAACAACTGCAGCTAATTTAATCCCTCCACCCGGCCACATGGCCCTAACACACTGCACACACACACACACACACACTATTGTTCAACACAGCTCCCTGCAGAAACACGCACACACACACACACTCGCAGGGATATGCTAACACATCCACTCTCAGATTGGTTGTCATGCATCAGAACTTCATTCTCAAAACAGTTCACCAACTATCGAACAAAAAAAAAAAAAAAAGAAGAAAAAAAAAAAAAAAAGAAGAAACACACGGTATGCTTGCTGTCAAATCTTGTTGAGTGTGCCTGTCCTTTCCCAGGGAAAATACTTTTTTTTGAGGGAATACAGCCTTCACTCCAGACCCTGGCCTAGTTCCACATATCTGTTACATGATTCCTATTAGAACCAGCGAGTGTTTAATGCTATGTGTAGCACTCCCGAAAGACCAGTCAAATCGTCGACTCAAACTGAATTTGGCAATCGCTTCCTTGACCCATGCAATGAATCAAATAATAAATGTTTGCCAAAGGTCCAGCTCCAGTGAGTGCACTGAATCTAATACAGCGAGCTAGTGCATAAGGTATTAGTGTTGATACGTTACTCTACGCCGCTAGTAAAACGTTTTCACTGATTTAACCAAAAGACCGTTGTGAGCATCGCCGAACCCAAGCACTTTCAGACCAAAAGGCAGATGAGCGAAAAGAGCACCGAACAAAACGCCAAACTGAAATGACAACAAAGCGACATCTTTTGAACAGGTAATGAACCTGGCTCTGACTTGACACCCGTCTCCCGTGGAGAAAAGGAGGCAGAGTTTGAAAAGCGCGACACTTGAATAAATGTTTAGATCTAAAAGACCTGCACCCCCCTCCCCACCCCCAAACCCTCCGCCGGCCAAACCCAGCAAGCACGGCTCAAGGCTAGTTTTAGACGTTTTTTTGAGATGGTTCAAGAGATTCCACGGAGAGTTGTCTCTTTTTTCTCTTTTTTTTTTTCCCTCTCCTCTATCGGAGTCCTACATCAGCTCTCCAAAACGAGACAAAACTGCCTGTGCATCGTGACAGGCGCCAGGACTGTCAGAGAGTCATCAGTCTGAAGACTGAAAGGATTGAACGATGACAACCGCCCCCCCCCCCCCTCCATCCCCTCCCCCAAACGGCGTTGATGTCGACCTGTCCGCTGAGCCCCGTCTTCCAGGTCTTGCCTTCTGATGGGTTTGGCTGTGGAGTTGCTGACTGTTTTAACTCACATCTCTACTCTGACAGACATACCGCGGTAACAGGACAGCTCTAATGACAGCACCACATCTCACACACAAGCACTCGCTCGCTCGCTCACACACACACGCACACAAGGAGAAACGTGCGTACATTCTTCACCGTCTCCATCTGGAAAAGGGCTTGCTCAGACAGCCCATGGGTAACAGGGGCAAACCCAGGGCCGAAAATGTGTCACTCTGACCAACAGCCTTGTGCCAGAGACACTTGACCGAGCACAGAAAAGCAGAGGCGACAGCAGACGTGTGTGTGTGTGTGTGTGTGCGTGTGTGTGTGTCTCTCTGTGTGTCTGGGGGTATTTGGCTGAGACTCTGCATGTCATAGCCATAGAACCATGACTCAACTGCCATTAGCACCATGCTACAAGGACAAGTCTGTGAGGTGGGAAAAAAGGCTTTTAACCAGGTAAACACATGGAAAACATATTCTTGTTTATGACGGACATCCAAATGAGAAAGTAAAAAAGGGCCACTCGTTTAAATAAATAAAGAAATAAAAAGAAACCACAAAACAATCAAAAAAACGGTCGAATGAAACACAGTGAACACACACACACACAGACACACACACAGACACACACACACAGACACACACACTCCGATGACAGTGAGTGTAAACAATTGCATTTTAATCAAGAGTCGTTGAAAGGATCATCAAGTGTTCAATGATTGCATAACTTAAATACATAAATAAATAAATAACCAAAAAACACTTGTGTGTGTTTGCAGTGATGTGAATTTGCACACTGACCGTAAACTCAGTAGTACCACAAAGATGCAAATGCTCTGGTTTTGGGAAAACAGCTATGCCTGACTGTAGTATCAAGTCATGTGTGTGAAAACATTTAGGCGTTAAAAAAATTATTTAAATGCCAGTTCTGTTTGTTCGTTTGTTTATTTGTATGTGTTTCGGGGAAATCCGTCATTTGATCCTGAACTGTGACTGCCACATACCTTCGGTTATCTGCACTGCAAACCAAATTTAACAGTGTACTCCAAAGGAGCAGGCATTACTTGTCCTACACAACACCTATGGTAAGGACAGAGCGAAACCAATCCGACGCCTTCCCTCTCTTTGGGCTGTAAGCAGCCAGTGAATAATGTTGGCACAATTTAATATGACACTAATAAAAGCCTACTAGAGAGCAAAATTTCATGTAGTGACAAATTTACTAGGGAGACTGAGAGCAACACTCTGAAGTATTCAAAAACTCGTCAGAATTGGGACATGCGAGAACATCAATCCAAAAAGACTCCAGTTACTTCTTATTGCGTCACTCTGTGAATCAACTATCCTCTTTTCCTCCGCAACCGTCCCCCTTTTCCTCTTATCCATCAAGTGGGTTTCCCGCTAAATTTAACGCACGCAGTTTTTCTTTTTTCTTTCTTTCTTTCTTTTTTGGTTTTAAAAATAACAAATATCCTCTCTTCTCCCCTCTCACACGCAATCTCGAGCCTTTAGCCGACAATACCGCGGCATGTCTCCCTAAGACGAAACCTCACAAACTCTGGGAACGACATTCAGCTTTGACAAACTGCCTAAACCGAGAAAATAACACAGCTCAACAAAAGAACTATTAAGTTACAGGCTTATGTAAAGGAAACAGATCAGTACATATGAATAGACCAGTACATATGAGTACTTTTATTTCCATCACTTGCGACAGAGATTGTATTCAGCGCTTAGCCTATATCCACGGTGAAGCTACCTAGCGAAACTCATAAACTCGCCACAGCAAAATGAGATTGACATTGGTGGGATACAAAACGACACGGGAAATATTCTCGAGGACCGCTCTAAGCATCCGATTTTCCACTTAGGAGCATCTTTTAGATGAAACCGACTCCAGGGTTGCGGCTTCAGCAACTGTCTAAAGGCGCTCTCTACCTAGCCACCCATTTAAAGGTTAACTGCCTTTTTTCAAAAAAAAAAAAAAAACATATGTGTGGTCATGTAAATGAAGCCTTCAGATTAACTGTCCAGAAGTATTGGAGAGAAAATTATTATGCTAATCCTCACTGTTTTTTAAAGTAAATTTCAAAAGGAAATAAACGATTAGCGTCATGTTTCCATGTGGCCTCCTCAAACGGATTGAATATGACATTTCTAAAAACAAAGGTGTGAAAAAATAATCTACCTAACCTGTTTCATATTTCGTTTCACACGGAATTTGAAATACGTGCAGCGAAACGGTACTATTTTCTACTCTGCCAAATATACAGTCCATCTGATACACAGCCTTGTCTCCCACACAAGACTACTCACCGCACCAAGGCAGGAGAGGAACAAGAGAGAAACGAGGAAGGGGGAGAAAAAAACAAAACAGAAAAATGACTATGGACAGGGTGTGGACAAAAGGAGAGCATAGTAATACAGAAGAGATAAAGAAAAAACAAATCTAAACCAAAGGAATTTAAAAAAAAAAAGAAGAAGAACAACCCCAGAACAGTAAGGGAAATAAGATCTACAAATCCTAAATAAAAACGGGTGAGTAGAGTGGGCAGGAGGTAGAGTGTGCAGGTGTGAAAAGATTGAGGAAAGTGACAGGAGCAGAGAGGGAGAGAGGGAGAGAGAGAGAGGGAGAGAGAGAGAGAGAAGGAGAGGGAGGGAGAGAGTGAGAGAGGAATGGAGAAGGCGCAGGTAAAAGGGTGAGTGAAGCATGTGAATGTGTGTGCATGAAGTGTGAGAGGCCAATTTGAGCAGCGCCTTAGAGCAGTTGTCTGGTCTGAAAAACTCCCGCCGCTTCTGAAAAGACCCATCACTGGTGGCACGTGGAGCACAAGCAGGTCAGAGTATCTCCCAAGGCATTAGCGACTCAACACACACACACACACACCACCCTACTCACCCATATTCACACTCACTCTGTCTCAGAAACACACACACAGCTGTCATGGGTAAGCAGTAAAGTATCATTCACAAAAACAGCTCCCCTCTCCCCTTCATCCCTACTATCTCTGCCACACACATGCGCGCACACACACACACACACACACACATACACAGAGTTCTGTGAGCCAGCATGAGGAGAATCATTACTCAGCAGTGCAGACAGTGCTCTGGACGAAACAGAGCGCACCTCCACCAGTCACCCAGCAGGCCACTGAGCAGTGCTCTTCCTAACCGATGAGGCTAGAACGCAGACTGGGCTCCGCCAGGAAAAAAAACCCTCATCAACCTCCAGCAGGGCCGCCAACACTCCGCTTCATTTGGCTGTATGTCTGTTTGTTAACATCGCTGTCGTCCTTACCTGAGCGAGGTGTTGTCATTGTGGTACAGATGAAATGTCCCATTCTGTAAGTAATCCTGTGTACCCGTGCACATGTATGTGTCTGTGTGTGTGTGTGTGTGCTAAAAAAGGAAAAGTGCATTACAGACACTAAGGTCACTGGTCCAAAACCTATTACACGAAGCAAATGAGACGACCCTCTGCCAAACAGGCTGAATGCAGATAGTGCGTTTGTCATTCTAATTCCCCCCGTTTGCCTAATTCATTGCGAGAAGCTCACGTGTAGCTTCGCTGTCTTTACAGACACTCTTAAAAGCACACGTTTAAAATGGTCTCGTTTTCATTTTATTTAGAGTCACATTAAATGGGTTCCCAAACAAAAAAGTTTCACTTCTCATTATCAGGCAGGGCCAAACTTTTTCCATCTTACCAGTACTAATTACATCAACATGGAAATTTTTTGAAATGATGAGAACCTTACTTTTAATAAGACGAGTCTCGTACGATCTGGCCCTTCAGTGAAGGACGTTGAAAAGTGACACTTAAAGTCGTACATAAAAGTGATGCTCCTTCAAACTGCAGAGCGAAACCCCAGTTATGGAAGTGGTACAGTTCATTAGTCTGTATGAAATTATCTGGGGGGTTTTTATGTTTTTTGTTTTGTTTTGTTTCTTATCCAGCTGATCAGAGCCAGCTCATAGTTGGAGAATGGGGATTTAAGACACACTTAATGTCAAAGAAAAATAAACCTTTAAATATGGACACAAAGAGATCAGAAATTATAACTGTTAAAAAGGTGTTAGAGAGAGAGAGACATTCATATGCAGTATTAGCGATGGGTCAGTGGATTACTAACCTCTTCTGATGATTAAAGTAGTGGAACCCATCCTAAAAACTTTTTTGTTTTGGGTTTTTTTTTAAGTTGTTGCTGTTGTTGTTGTTCTCCAAACTGAACTCTAATACTACAGACCAGAGATTTCGACAGATTTGCTGCTAATTAGCTGAATCATATACCTTGTGGAAATTTCAAAAATAGATCATTGGGGGGGGGGGGGGGGCTGGGATGGTTTATGAAAGCAGGAACAGTCATAACTACCCTAAGAGCAACTTTTGGAAAGCAACCTACAGGTCTTTACTATACCTAACTATGACAACCCACAAACCGCATTACTCCATAAACACTGGTTTTTCTGAATTTTTTAACTTGCTCCGATCGCTATAACATGGAAGTCTGATTTGTCAACATGCATTTGTTTAATAAATGATTCCATGCCTGTATATGGCAGGATACCTTTCAGATGCTCAACTATGATCTTTGAACCAACACAATGAACAATCCGTTTTTGGGTTTTTTTGACAAATAACACCAGGCAGTCCATGCTGCGTGGCTATTCTTCCCTCTCAGGTTAACAGGTTTTTGTTTCTTTTTTGTTTTTTTGTGGACAAATAGGAATCGATTGAGATGAAACCATGACAAAGGTGATTCAAATCTTCGTTCACTCTCTCTTCCCATTCACCGTTCTCCTGCTTTAATACAATGTGATAAATCAAGTACCATTGATATGTCATTAATTCAACATAGCGCAGCGTTTTATATCCACCATAGACAACACCGAATGAAGAGATAACAGGAGAGCATCTCAGCTCAACATTTGCTGTTAATTGGTGGAGGCCCGTGACAGAACTCAGTATACTACAAAGACAGTCAAGCAAATGATGTCGTGTGTGTTTGAAACACTGACAAACGCATTTAAAAAAAAAAAAAAGTGCCCAACATCACAGGTAAACTAACCTGTGACCAACACAAATCATCCTACTAAAAAAAAAAAAAAAAAAAACCCTCTCCTCTCCTTAGCCAAACACTAAAAAAAACAACAATTCTACAAGGAGCACTACACTACATAATGGGCTGAATGGATTCCCACTCATTTAAAAAGACAGAAACACAAAAGAGCAACTTTTCATGATATCATCACTTTCTTCCACATGCAAGTCATTTCTGACTTCTGATTTGGAAAATGTGGCCTTACCCAGCCGTCACACTCCCTCCTTTACCTCTCTGTGTTTCCATCACAGACAGCAAAGCTCGTCTGAAGGTGGTACGAGAACACCTTTGTAAAATAAAGATCATACATGTTTTACCATCCACTTAGACCAAAAAAGAGAGAGAGAGAGAGGGAGAGAGAAAGAGAGAGAGAGAGGGAGAGAGAAAGAGAGAGAGAGGGAGAGAGAAAGAGAGAGAGCAAAAAGGGGGGTCTGGGAATGTGTTTTAAGAGTCCCAGTCAAAGTGGCCCTGACAGAAAACGACTTAATTAGCAGGGAATTCATCCACAGTTGAGTTCCACACACACACACACACACACACACACACACACACACGCCTCTGATTTTACTGAAAGCAAGAGCCCAGGTGCCCTCAGTACGAATCCGTTCAACTTATCCAACTTCACAAGCCAAACACTCGACAAACGCTTCACTAAATCTGTCAGCCGAAAAAATACAGACCTTCAGTGCAATGTTTTTTTGTTTTGTTTTTTTTTAAAATTGAGACATTTTTCCAGCTCGCCTTAATACAACGTTTTGAGACTCTGACTTGCAAGATTACAAACTGTTGTTTCAGGACTTGCTTAAAAGAAAGAAAGAAAGGAAGAAAGAAAGCAAGAACAGATGGAATGTTCACGAAGCTTTTTTTTCCTTAAGAGGAATAATTGTCAAAATACATCACCTGGATGACCTGACCACTCACAACTTTCTCTTTGAAGAGACCAAAAAAAAAAAAGAAAAAAGAAAATCAGTTACAGGCAGCTACACCTCATTACCATGTACAGTGACACCTGTCAAATTCAATGAAACAGCCTGATTTCCTTTGGTACAATGTAGCCTGAATAGCATGTAACCACACTGCTTTACTGCTGAAGAGAAATAAAGTGCATGGACGAGTGATATGATGCGGTAAGGTCTATTCGGCATGACAGCCGTGTGACATGTCCACGCACCACGTCAAACGGGGGGGGGGGGGGGACAGCTCGCAGATAACTGGTTCTGAAAACTGAAACATAAACGTGGAGGTGGGGGCTGTGTTCGTCTTAGGTAATTTTAAAGCAACAACTCTGAGAAATGTGCATGTGTGAGCACAATTTAGGAATTACATATGTAAATCTCCTATTGGGTTTAACAAAATAACTTGATTTGCACAAGGCTCTCTGAGGAGATTGCTACTGCAAAACTGCATAATTTCAATATCTTTACTCTCCGCATGCAGAGAGAGGTTCTTATTACGGAATTCATCACAAATTGCGTGCTGCTTCAAACATCCCGAGTTTCAAATTGTCCTCTGCACAAACCAGCCTGATATGGAAGAGGGGAAAATAAATAAATAAACAAACAAACATTGCATCCAGCAAATGCTTTTGTGACAGAAAAACAGTCCCTTTAAATTCAAAACCTGAAAACAAACAAACAAACAAACCTACTGTTGGACTGGAGAGAAAACAGACGTGCTAAAAAAAAAAGAAAAGAAAAGAAAAAGAAAAAACACAATACTTAAAAAAAACAGCTATGCATACTTCTCAAAGTCACAGAAATGTGGGTTTGTATTAAACTAAACCCTTCAATTAGACTATACAGCTCATACACAAGAGAGTGACTGCATTATGCAAATACACCAGACCTGGTGTTTCATGACCTCAAAAAAAAAAAAAAAAAAAAGTGAATCCAAGTGTTGATGTGGATATGAAGTGTGTGAATGAGAAAACACCACAGCACAAAGCACCGGCACTTGGCTGACACCTGGTCTACATGTAAACACAAGCCCAGTTGGTCTAAGCTCTAAAGCTTTCTCACCATCACAGCTGAACTCGGGTCAGTGTTCCACAGCACTGCACTATAGGAATGGCCACACCTACCTCTACCTCTGCTGAGTTCCAATCAGTTCACAGTGCGGTAATGAGCTAACTAGCACACCTCTGATTTAGAAACTTAGAATCAACTTCCAGTGCATGTTATTTCAAGCGTGCACAGTAAAAAAAAGAAGGAAGTTGCCATTATCTGAATCCTAGAATATCACTGTATAGTGAAACAACACTGAATCAAACAGCAACAGCAGAATCTGCCACGGACCAAAAAGTGATCCGTTCGTTATCGAAATGGACAATGCACAAGAAACAGTAACACGCTTCATGCAAAACTGCTCTACCTGAAAACTCGCTGACTTGACCTACAGAGCAGACATACTTGGAAATAGTCTTTTTTTTTTTTTTTTTTTATTTAAAGCAAAATAAAGTATTCGTTCGGCTTTGAAACCATCCTCCATCAGTCTCATTTTAGATCAGCTTTAAAAAAAAAAAAGAAAAAGAAAAAAAAAGAAAAGATATAGCAACTCTCCCCGTAAAGAAATGCAACGTTGAAACAGCGGTGAATTAGAATCGATGCTATGTTATTTTGGTCTTTTTTGAGGTGTTTTTAAAGAATTTAATTTAGAATTCAAAAAGGGTTGCGGACTGTGTTTGGAAGGATCACACTGCTCTCCGGCTAATCGGGGACTTTTGCGGCATTACATTAGATGCAATTATAAATGGCCAGGAGCAGGAGATGAGGAGCCAATCAGATCTCAGCTACCATGTCAACCTAAGACCAACTGTCTCCTGGCTTTGACAGAAGGATTTTACCTCCATAATTCAAATCCCAAAGCAAAGCAGTCTGCACTTACACAAATCACCGGGCTGTGTTTACCAAGCGCCCTGTTAAAGGAGCACCCAATTTCTGCCGCACATCGGCTAAACAACGCCTCGCAAAATGAAAAAGTAATCGTTTTTTATCGTCAGACATCCTGATATAGAAAGAATGCGACGGCTAAATTTCTTCTGCTGTTCACTTCTAACGATACCAATATATACTTTCGAAACGATCAAACGTTGCAATAATTCGGCTAAACTATAAGCTATATAAAACCACTTCTCTGAACACGTAATCCAAGACGCTTAAGCATTTTTGCCCATTCGCTAGAACATTTCAGCCACAGTCAAGTTTTAAGTATATACACATACAATGCCATAGTTACTTTTAAGATGCTAAAACATCACGAAAAGACCCAGCTGTGGTAAGCAAGTTCGTGCTACCTTTTGCTGCAGACAAGTATGCTTTGGAAAAATTGCTATTAGTTCCAATTTCCACTTGCAAAGTCGGGCCCCACGAGGTCCTTTACATGAAATGCATTATCGAGTTCCCATAAAGCTCAAGGAGTTGAAACTTTTGGGCTGATATTTAGCTCGCTTAAGATAGCATAAGCTTAGAATATTGGTGGTGTAAGGGGAAAAAAACAGAGAGGCAGCCATTTTAGACACATAGAGACAATGGCAGGTCCAATGCAATATGCTATCCCATGCACTACTTAAGAGAGACCCGGGGACTTGTGTTGACTAGCTGGACCTGGGAGAAAGTCCTGAGAAGAACAAAGTTTACCTGATTTCTGCCAAGTGGTTGTCCAGTGTTTCCCGGGCTCATGGGAGGTGGATGGTGGCTTCTTTGTTGCCAACCCGGATGGCCCCCACCATACTGATTGCTGCTGGCCATGTCTGATGGCCCCTTGCTAGCCCCTTCCTGATTACTGTAGTCACTTGGTGGGTAGTTTTGGTAGCTCCTCGTGGAACTTGGAGAGGTCAGCAGCTGATTTAGAGTCGGTGTTGAAGTGGGTTGTGGATTTCCCATGTTATACCTCTGATTAAAGGAAGGAACCATTGCTGTAGTTCCTCCTGCTGATTGCTGCTTGCCTGGCTGCCCCCCAGCAGCCGGAGGCTGGTTATTTCGCGGGGAATTCATGCCGTAGCCTTGGCCCTGATACGGAGTCCTGTTCGGGAATGGACTGTAATTGTTAAAGTGGTTTGGGAAGCCGTGTTCGTGCGAATTGGGTGGATAAGGCTCCATCATACTGCCTGGTTGCACTGCCGGCCCCACTGCAGCTGCCATGCCAGCGCTTTGTTGTCCGCCATGTTGATGAAAAGGGGCCCGGCTGTAGTGCTGGTTGTAACCGTAAGGTGGTGGAGCAAAAGCACCCGGGTGGTGGTGCCCCATACCGGGGTGGTTATTACCTTCCGGCCCTCCTGAATCATTCTGATTATTATTATTGTTCAGCCTGGACGAATTCCCGTTCCCGTTCTTCATGTCAGGATCACCTCCTCCCCCTGCATTTCCAACATCGGCCCCGTCCTGCAGCTCTTTCTGTCCCGGAGATCCATTGTCTGGTCCCGACTCCTTATTTTCCTGTTGTTTCTCGCTCGGTACCGACTCCTCCTGAGGGTCCCGATCCGGCTTCTTAAGTTCGGCTGGCGGGCTAGTGTTGAGAGTGGCGACGCTAGCGACTTGAGCGGCCATGATATCCCTCTCTCTCCCTCTCTTTCACAGCGAGTCAGTCACAATCA
Organism: Chanos chanos; assembly: GCF_902362185.1. NCBI lineage: Eukaryota > Metazoa > Chordata > Actinopteri > Gonorynchiformes > Chanidae > Chanos > Chanos chanos. Next base: position 7,906,423 of record NC_044506.1, on the reverse strand, counting down.
AGCTCTGAATAGCATTGAATATAAATACAATTATTTATAACAATGTACCCGTGTCCCGGATCATTCCCCCTACCTCCGGACCGAATCCGGTCTCCTCTCCCGATTCAGATTCAAGCAAAAAGTTCCTGGAAGAATATAAATAAAGATCCTGGGAATTAATTTAACCGACACAAAATGTGGGGGGGCCTCTGTTACAGAACGAGAGTATGAGCGAGAAACCGATCAAACCAGCACGAGGCTCCGCGAGACACAGCCATTTTACTGAAGCGCGTGGTGAAACACAAAATACGGAGTGGAGTCTCAGCAACAAGGAAGCGGAACAGACAAGGGAGAGGGCTGTGTATCTTCGAACAACCTTAGGCTTTGAGATAAAAATTTTGCAAGTAGGTTAATGTGATACATTTGATATTGGTGACAGTAGTTGTGGACGTACATTTCAGCATACTTGCAGGATACGCATTTTTGAACTAATAGGCGATAACTGCGCAAGCGATAGTCACTCTGTGTAAAATATTTCCATTCTCACAGTGAGAAAATGGAAGAAAAATGAGCAGTGGTATATGAGAAGAATAAGTTTTGCGAGGCATTTTAAAGTAATGGAAGCGCATAAAGCAACAATGGCAGAGAATGAAATAGTTGTAATGTATGGTACACTTTTAGTGGTAAGTACATTACATAAATCACCTAATATGGGGAGTAACTGTATATGAACAGAATTATAGGATCTTCTTGCACATGTGAAAAACAAATGAGAAGGGAGATATTAGCAGCATAAGGCTTGATCTGCGGAGAGGAAAGCATGAAATTACAGCCTGTGTGTGTGTGAGAGAGAGAGAGAGGGAGAAAGAGATAGAAGGATAGAAAGGGAAGAAGGATGGGGGATGGACTGAGAGCAGGAAGTGAAAATGAAAAAAAAGTGAAACACACTGCAATGGGAGGGGAAAAAATGTGCTAGGCCTGTGCAATACAATGTAGAACAGGGAATCTACGGTTTAAAAAAAAAAAAGAAATCACCTTAAAATCAGTTTTTGGTTTAGTGGGGAAAAAGCTGGTAAGATTTTGAGACAGCATAAAGTAAATAATCGTATGAGAACAGCCTTGCTCTCTCCCCCACTCCTCTGCTCTCTCTCTCTCTCTCTCTCTCTCTCTCTCTTTTACACACACATACACACACACACGCTTCTCTCTGTCGCTCCCCACCCCCTCTCCTCATTCCCTCTGCCTGCCTGCCTCCCGCTCTCTCTCTCTCTCCCTCTCTCTCTCTCTCTCTCTGTCTGTCTCTCTTGCTCTCGCTCTCGCTCTCGCTCTCGCTCTCTCTCTCTCGCTCTCTCTCTCTCTCCCAGCAGCGGCAGCCTCACTGCTTGCAGAAGCAGCAGAACTTTGCTATCTGAGTGTGGGGGATGGGCAGCGCGGCACACACAGCTCAGCACAGCCCTCTTTTTTCCCCTTTACAATGCAGAGCTTCTGGCGGGGAGCGTCGCCAACCAACCTGACCTTACTGCTCGCACAGAAAATGGAAATCTCCTTTAGTTTTTAAGTTGTTTTGTTTTTTTGTTTTTTGTTGTTGTTGTTGTTTTTTGTTTTGTGGTTGTTGTTTTTTTAGTTGAAAAGAAAGATAGAGAGCATAGCCTTTGAATGTCTTTTGGAATTTAAAATGTGGTTGTGCTGTGTGAGTGCGAGCGTGTGGGAGAGGGTCAGCTGCTGACTATATCAGCCAAAGTATTAGTGTTGTACGGGCAGAATACAGACAGAGGCAGACAGGAGAGGGGGGGGTTGGGTTCTCCCCGTGTTTTTAGAATAAACTTGATGTTTATTATGAGGGAAACCTACTTCCCAATTCCATTATTTCTCTCTCTCTCTCTCTCTCTCTTTTCTCCACTCCACCACCTCAGTAAAAATATTAATTTAACACACTACATTTAGCATATGAGCCATAGAGAAGAAAGAGAGAATCTGGAAATGAAACAAGGCCTCTTAGTTTCAAAGTAAAACACTTCTTACATACAGTGAAAAGAGAAGAGGAATAAGGTACTGAAAATGTCAATGTCTCTTTTAGTGATGTTGTCAATTTTAATTGATGTCTAGTATGAAGAACAGTTCCAGCAATTGCTCTGGATATATAACGAGTCGTTACGACAGCGTTAAGTGACAATGTCAGGTTGTGAAAACATAAGAAATGTTTGAGCCTGACCATCTAGGATCCAGCTTAGAAAAGCCTTAGTGTGAGAATCTCAATAAATGCATTTGGCTTTGGGGGCCTCTCTCCTTTACATGGTCGGACTTGGCCTGAGTGTCCTGAACTGCTATGCTGCTGGACAAGGCTACATAGAAACGGTACTGCTCACACCTCTGCCCTCTGAACACAAAGCGGAGGAGTTAGAGTTGACACACAGACTTATGTCTTTACTGCTCCCTGTATATATGTGTATAAACACACACATACATATATGTGTGTGTGTGTGTGTGTATATATATATATATATATATATATATATATATATATATATATATATATATATACATATATATATATATATGTGTGTGTGTGTGTGTGTGTGTCTGTGTCTGTGTCTGTGTGTGTATATGTATATATACACACACACATATACACGTAATAATATTTTTTTTTTCAGTCTGATGTGTCACGACACAGCATAGCTCTAGTGAAAATCTTCCACCATTGTTTTGTTTTTTTAAAAGATCAAGAGCAATAGCTATAAGAGGACCAGTCCTCTGATCGGATCCTCCCGGCACATCCAGCACGGGTAATGTGACACAACCCATCTGTGGCTGGGTGATGATTTAAGAGTGTTTACTTTGTACCCCTCAGCCACCTCCCCGTGAAGCTGACCATGATGCATCACCCTCAGCCCAGCGCTGGTGGGTTCTCCCCCGTCACCACGGCGACGTCCGTGGAACCATGCCAGGGGAAACCTGGCTCCCAGTCAACTCCTTTCTCAAGAATTACACCTTTACTTAATTATCAGTACACACTCCTGTCACCCCCCCCCCCCCCCAAAAAAAAAAAACAATACAAAAAAAAAACAACAACACTCACTACAGGTATATGCATGTGATAATACACATTCACAAAATAAGAAAATCAATAATTCAGAGTCAGTTAGACTCTTTAGTTTGGATAGTTTAACTGTTTTTTCATGTTTTGTTTTGTTTTTTTACTGTTAACAGGAATTTGAGTATTGTACTACACTGTTATATTGTTACGTATGCTTTTTTTGTTATGTCATTATTCAGATGGTTTAATCTAGCATTTTCAAAAAAATTCATGGAGATGAACCAAATGGTTCAGTTAAGGCTGTCAAAGGAGGAGCACTTTGACACTTTGAAACACTGCAGTTGCGAACGGATCATGGCTTTCAGGAAAAGTGGCAGTTGATTCAAAAATCTTGCCATTCTCATGCGTATTTTGCGTATTCTATAGCACTGTTGGTGAAAGTGCCTTCAGAGGGGTGCCAGCACTACTTTCCCGTTGACACAGAGAAACTGCCAAAACTACAAATTTAAATTCTCATGGGCCGGCATTATAGAGTATAGAATTTATTTTTGACCAAGCAGAGGCTGTAGATGGGGAAAAGACCTTTATTGGACTGATCAGAATTGCATCAAATGGTTGCCATACCAACATATTTCCTTTTTATTTTCCTTTATCTCCCTTCACCTCCTGCTTGCTAATACAAATATATTTGATTATATTTAAAAACTCATGTATACACATATAAGCAGGGAGAAAAAAAAAAAAGACCTACTTGTTAAAAGTCTGACTACAACCACAAGTTTTCACGTGCTTAAAGGAGTGTGCCCAGCAATTACGACTCACACGCTGGTCTCAGTGAACGCAAAGTTGTTCGTCAAAACCCTGCATCAAAGCTTTGTTCGTTTTGTAAGTGCTATGAGGTAAAAACCACAAGCTTTAACTCCCAAGCTAAAGTAAAGACGTCTAACGCTGCAGACTTGCATGCGTAACCCAAAAGTAACCACATAAGCCAACAGCCATACATTGTTTGCAGTTTCCCTCAAAAAGTTGAAAAAGTTCACAGAGAGGGCTTGTTTAACCACAATGAGGTTTTTCTGGTCAGTGTGGAGAAAAAAAAGGCTTAATTGTATAAATAGATCCGTTGAATGTATACGAATGACTTGTAATTTCTGACCTTGTCTAGAGACAGTAAAAAAGTGTCAGGCCTGGGAAAAGTTAATTGATGACAGATAATTCAGAATTTTTTTTTTAATCCCCTGGGATCCAGTCTGGGAATTGAGCCATTTGATCGTCAAGACAACCCAATAATGCGGAGTGGAATTTCCTAACAAGAGTGGAGTCAGGTTGGGTATACACACACACACACACATTCAGACTGTTGCTAAAGCCACCCCCACCTCTCCTCCTCCATGTGACACACACACACACACACATACTTTGAACTAAAATTTCATTCATGCCCATTAAGCAACACATTGTTTTGGATGCACATGCGAACAGGAACAGTGATGGACACACCCCCCCAAAGAACTCCCAAGCACACGTGCACAAACACAGAGCCGCAGACACTCACACACACACATAAAATAAGGCCTACACACACAGCCAACGGTTGGGCCCCATCCAGCCGGTTGCTGGGCAGCTGTGGAGCACATAGTCAGGAGTATGCAGAGGAAGGAAGTGGCACTTGGAGTAACTGCAGTAGGGTTCTGCTTATTCCCAGACAGATAACAGGCAAAAAGGGACAGGCCGTGGCTACCTATACACACACACACACACACACACACACACACACGCATACACTCAAAGACTCTTAAGATTGAAAATGATAAGTTAAGTGGTGCGTTCTTTTTTTTTTTTTTCCCAGAGTGAGAATTTTTTTTTTTTTTTTTTTTACTATACCCTGTGTGTCAGTACAGTTGGATATTGTGGCTTTACTCTATGTGATAAGAAATGGACAGTTTTAGCATTTGATAAATATAGGCCTGACATTTACATAAAAACCGACCCTGCTACTCCTGAGCTGTAATCTCAGATCCTGCTACACAGCACTCTCACCTTCCAACTGAAGTCAGTTCTTCTGAAGGCCCAACCTTTCCAGATACACCTCCTCCAAAATACAGACAACAACGGAAAAAAAAACCCAGACCTGGTCATGCACGGCAAAAATTGAAAAGAATCGTGATTACAGAGCTTCTTTGCAAAAAAAGAAGAAAAACAGAAGGCTATATAGTTAAATGTTTACAGTTTAAATGTATTTAAATACAGGGTTCATTTAAAATATCAGATATAGCTAGAATTCAGATGCTTAAGATGTGTTTAATGGTTTGTGAAGGTCTCAGATGGAGATATGCTGAAATAACCTCGGATAAGTCGGACTATTAAAAAGAAATGGTATCTTTGAGGTGGGAATGCCTTGTGGAGAGTGGTCATGCTGCAGTTTATACTGCATGTGTGTGTGTGTGTGTGTGTGTGTGTGTGTGTGTGTGTGTGTGTGTGTGTGTGTGTGTGTGTGTGGACCCCATACACAAGCGCACACCTTCACAAAAGAAAGGAATCAAACTATACACACTTTCACACGCCACTCTGACAGTTTTATCACAAAAACGTTAAGTGGTCATTAAATTTCCTTTTCATAAGACACAGCCTGAGCACGGGACATGACATCTTCCCGGATGAAATCCTCTTCAGTCCAGAGGTGAAAATAGACCAAGGGAAGACTGTAATATTCACCCTGGAAGATTTTTCAAATAAAAGTAACGGGACATATTCAGGTTGGATGAAAGTAATGTGTACGGTTTTCTTTTAAGGAGAACACTCTGTCTGCAGCTAAAATTTGCCCAGGGCATTTTCCTTGACATTCCACAACAACAAAATCCCCAATTTATGAAATTCCCAGGCAAATACACATTTATAAACACTCAATTTCTCACAGAGAAGAGGAAAAAGGAAAAAAAACGGGGGGGGGCTTTTATTATTATTTTATTTTATGTTTTTGCAGTGCTCTGCAAGGTTTAAAGCACTCACAATTCTAACAAGCCCTCTTAAACAGTTGCCTTGGAAAATGCTACAGAGTGTACAATTCTCTTTTGAAAGGAAACAAAAAAAGGCAAAATGCAGTTAATATTTGTCTGTATGTCCATGGAAATCATAGGCCTCACTTATTTATCCTTCTCACCATAAACTTTGCTCCCCTTCCGGTATATGTAGTTCATCCAAAACTGCCCAAATCCCTAAAAAGTCTAATAATAGAAGAGGATAATGGGATAGCGGCTCCACAACAACCCGGAAATCAGATCGCTTCATTAGTAGTTAGAGGCATTAATGACTTCAGCTCAAACATCCGTTATATTAACATTGTAAAACAACACGAACATAGAGCCAGTGTTCTGTAACTGTTCGGTCAATCGATATACAATGTCCACGTGTGTCATTTCACTTCTCATTTCATTTTTCTGAATTCCTTCTTGGTTGTAATAGAATGATTGATGATTTAGTTTTCCAGTTACAGGCAAATCCTCTCTCACACTGACTTAGAGCACCAAAGGCTTATTGTGCTGGTTACATTGGAGGAATCCAAGACATTTCTAATAGGAAGCGGAGGAAATAGAGAAAAGTAAGAGTGAGGAAGAGGAGGGTGCACTAGAGGGTGAGCTTTGGGCACAGGAGTGCCAGCCAAGAGATAGATTAGCTTCTCAAACTAGACAACAGTGACTTGGCATCTCCCAAATGACCAGGTCACCCATGTTACAGAGCAATCCTTAGGCAGCGTGCGGCCATCGGCTGTGACAGATAGTGAGGATGGACTGAGTAAGCGAGAAAAAGCGACTGCTTTAATGACGCCGTGTTTTTCCCCTAAAGGAAAACAAATTTATGGCTAAGTGAAGATCAAAGTAAATAAAATCCATTTCCTCAATTTAGCAAATACCAAATTCAAGCAGTGTTAAATTAACTCAGAAAGAATTAAATTACCTCTTAGCCCTGATGAGTTTGCAGTGTAATCTAATGTCATTTGCAGTAATTAATAAGGGGGAGGGGTTACGTTATAGATGGTCAAAACTGCCGTGAATAACTGTGGGGTTTTGAGGTGAAAACAGAACTATTCAACGCTCGCTTACTTTGCGCTTCATGTCCGGGTCACGAGTGTGACGCTGTCCGTTCGCCGCCGCTGATTGGTTGACTTGCTCAGGGCGTGACTGATGGAAGTCCTCACTCTCTTGCATGTTTACAAAACTGCTCATATATTCCAATACTTACCCAGGAACCCGAGGAGGAAAGTGAGGGATAGCCATAACAGGTCCATTCAGCAAAATGAGATGTCTTACCCTTCTCCTGAGACTGTGATCTTTCCGGATCAGTCCCGTACATGTGCATATGATCGAGTGTAGCTTTGTACACTGGCTCTCATGGCAGGCCTCGGTTTAGACATTATCTTGTTTGCAATGTAAGCAGCACTCTTCACGTCAGGCAGAGATGAAGGCCAATTCAAATAGAGGGAATGTATTAACTGGACTGTTTGATCTGCGTGAGAGAGAGCGAGAGAGAGAGGGAGAGAGAGAGAGGGAAAGGAGGATGCAGTGAAAGAATACAAAGGCAGAACAGGATGAGGTAGGGACATAGAAAGAGGGCTAACACGTTGAAAAAAAAAAGAAAAAAAGTAAAATAGACATAGGACATTAAAAATAAGTGTTTGCTTTTCTACAGTACGTTAAAAGCTAAAACCACCTACAGTGGATTGGATCAGGGACTTGCTGTGTGGCCCCGAGGTGAGGAGGGACACCACTTACCCCAAGACCTCTTCCACCCTTTCTTTTCTTTTTTTTTTTCTTTTTTTTGTCTCCCTCCACCCTCAGCCTCTTTCCACTTTCTTCAGGCACCCTGGGATCAGAGGCTCGTGGGCTGCAGCCGCCTCCATCAGACGGGGCAGCTGCCACGGGACATGTCCCTAAGAGCAGTGGCACACTTCAGGCATGACCCCCCCCCCCCCCCCCCCCGGACTCCCATGCTGAGGTGTCCTGCACCACCCACCAGTCAACTGTGAAAACAAAACCTTAGTGTGGCTTTGTGGTAGCCCTGTGGGGAGGCCACCAGTCTCAGGGCCACAAGGGAGTTTGGGTGGAGGGTTAGCGGCATAGGGAGGGGGTGACTATTACTGGGGCTGATTATTGCCCTGAGGACAAGGCTAGACAAGGTGGGGTGGGGTGGGGGAGGTGTTGGGGGTGGGGGGGGGGGTGTAAGTGGGGTGGAGGGAGAAACAGGGATAGGGTTTCCAGTTCTCCTCATTGAAATGCTGATGAAAGCATTGCACAGCAATTGGTCCTTTGGCAGCCTCAGATCAGACACGCCTCTGCGTTGAGAGCATTCATATAACGCCGGTAAACAGAGCGCAGGCAAGCTAAGCCATCACTACGCCGAACTCGAGATGCAAGATGGTGAAACACAGGGATCAAAACCGTAGTCCTGCTGACTGGAAAACAGACGAGCATCTCCGATTTCTCTCCAACGCAAAGTTCAAATGGATATAATGGATATAAAAATTATAATACACAACAGCTGTTTCCTGAAACCCTAATTCGTCTGGCAGACTTATTTTGTTATTACTTGCAGATTTCGATAAACATGGGGGGGGGGGGCGGCAGGGCGGGGGGGTGTCCCAAGACTTTGAGCAGAGGGCTTACGCTGTGGACGCTTGTTATTTTTAGCATTTGGAACAAGGCAAGTTTTGGAACATGTTCATGTACATTTGGAGTGGACACTTGAATGGAATCCTTGGGAGACACTGCTGGGCAGAACATTGCTTTGGGCTAATCGGGCATTAACAAAAAGCTGGCATCCGACCCTACAGCACAGAGTCTGGCGAAAGGGCATGATGCCCATGCCACGGTGCCAACCAAGGAGAAACTTGGCATGTGCCACTGTAGTGTGCCATATTTCCCCCTGTATAAAAACCAAAAAAAAAAAAAAAAAACCAGTATGAAACAGCCGCGGTGATGAGATGATTAACGCTGTTATCTTGAATGGGCCATTTCACAAGCAGTAGGGGTGTGTATCTAGATGTAAACAAACAAATAAACCCTATTCGCTTGCATGGCACTTACTCTAGCGAATGATAAGAGACCCTGTGTAATGAAGCAGGCAGGGCAGATCAATGGTAGTATTTCTCCACAAGAAAAGGGGAATAGTCACAGGAGTGTGAGGTGTGAGGCGGAGGGTGGGGGGGGGGGTGGGGGGTACACACAAGGTTTTTGATATCTTCTTTCTTTGATAACCAGCGGGCGCCACATATGCAATCTACACTGAGGCTGTAACAATAGAGAGTGTTCTCATAACACAGCCAGGGACAGCAGAGTGTTTCAGAAACAATGTTTGTCTGAGTTACATTCAGAGGAACAGTTTAGAAACAGTTAAGAAACATGGAAAGCAATAGATGGGCTGGCATAGAGCACCCCAGCTGCTGTCACTCTTCTTGGTTATCAGGTTATAAAAAGGTTTTGTTTTGGCTTTTGTTTTTTGTTTTTTTTTACCAAGAGGAAAAGAACAAAAGAAGGTGGGGTGTACAGCACTTGAAACGTTACTCTAAAAAGGATGAGAAGTCGCGTTCCACAGAGGAGAGAGCTCACCTCAAAAACAAGAGCAACAAAAACGTGAATTCCCCCCTCCCCCCCAAAAAAAGAAAGAACATTTTTAAGTTAAAACAAATATATGTGCAATATTAGTATTCGGACTTTTCTGCTGCACTTTTACAGGATTCTGTTTTAGGTGAGAAACGCCTCAAGCACAGTAAGAGAGAGAGAGGGAGAGAGAGAGAGTCATTGGAGAGTCAGGCAGAGAGGTTGGATTTGCCTGTATAAGGCACTTGCTCTGCAAGAGGAGTGAGAGAGAGAGAGAGCGAGAGAGAGAGAGAGAGAGAGCGAGAGAGAGAGGCCCGGCAGACTAGAAAAAACACTGGAGGCCCGGTTATGCAGAAACACAGATTTAATGTAAGGCCTGGCTCCCTGGTATGGTTGGGAGAGAGAGTGAAAAGCCGGCCTGGATCTGATAAAGAACGGGGACACGCAGAGGGAGCCTGGGGAACAGGTTTTCATGTCCAAGTGTGTAGGATGGCTTTGTAGACTAGCACAATTGCTAGTGTGAAATTTTTCCATGTCAACACGGAACACTCATCTTCTCTCGGTATCACCTGATCACGGACAGACATTATCGCAAAATCCCTCTAAAAATGAGTCTTTTTTTTGGGTTGTTGTTTTTTTTTTTTTTTTTCTCGGTGTTCCTGCAGCGCTTGTATACAATGCCTTACTGCATTAAATTAACAGCTCATGCCCAAGGGAAATCAGACCCTCTCACTATAAATTGACTATACCCTCCCCTCCTTCTCCTGCTCCCATTTTTATGGTTTCTGGCTCAATAACCTTGTTATTAAAGCATGTTTACTTGAAGCACAAGTTCGTCCTTGTCCTAAACATGAAGCTTACAAATACAGCCATATGCTACAAAAAATACATTAATTCGAGGTGAAAATTGTACACACGCACCCACACACACACACACACACACACACACACACACACACGAAAAACAACTAGTCCCTATGCATGTGGACTCAAAGAAGGTGAGCCATCAGCCTGCTGACAATACAGCACAATACAGCCAATAAATGATATTGTTTTTGAACAAATACAGCATGGGTTGATCTGCCAAGTCAAGCGTTGATGAGGTAACCCATTGCCTTGAAGAGGAGGTCAGGATCCAGCACAGATTTCCATTTGAGATGTGCAAACTGGGCTACACTAGACGCACACAGGACCACACAAAAATTAACGGTGTCAAGAATCAACATCCTCAGTAATAGTAACACTTGTAGGCCATTAGCCTCCATACCACTTCTCCTTGTGCTTACAAGTGGGACTTCTGTTCTCTCAGTTTAAAACAACGCCGAGGAAAGACATCCTTGCGTTGCTACACAATAAATCTTGCATCGTAAACCAAAGATGAATACCAAAAACATTTCTTTAACGTTTTTCAAGTTGCCTGCTTATAAAAAAACTAAAACACAGCAAAATGAGTGGACGTCAAAGACAACGCAGAGCCTCTGGTGTTTCCGCGCTCTTAAACGTGAGACAGAGTATACAAAGACGCAGCTAAGCACTCGACAAATCAGAGTGTAAAAACAAGCATGAAACTAACCACAAGGCCAATTTTAACAGCCTTCAGTTGGGCAACTGTGTTAGGTTTGTTTTCGCGGCTGGGTATCAGGTAGGAACCCCTACACGCCGCCTCCTCACCCGCCGCTTAATCTTAGCCACAATCACACACAGTGACAGGAGCACAAAGCCATCCGCCGAGCCCAACAAGGCCTGGCTATTATGTAACCACCGACAGCTGGGCTTTCAGGGGCGGGGGGGGGGGGGGGGGGGGGGGGGGTAACCCCGTCACCGTGGCAGCACTTTGTGTCAGCCAGACGTGACAATCAGGACTGGGCCAAGGATGAGTGGATGAGACATTTAAAGGATAAGGGAAGATGTATGTTGTTCATGTAAATAGTATCAAAATCAAAACAACTGTGTGTGTGTGCGTGTGCGTGCGTGTGTGTGTGTGTGTGTGCGTGTGTGTGTGCGTGTGTGTGTGTGTGTGTGTGTGTGTGTGAGATGAGCTGACCTTTTCAGTCAGAAACGCTGCTTCCAGGGGCCTTGAGTGTTGTTGTGCAGCATTTGCTTCGTTTGATTAGAGACGTCCTCTGATACACTGTGTGCCCGTTCATTTGTTACCGTCAGTGGTGAACTCAAATCACACTTTGCACGTTGTTAGTTAACATCATGCCAGATAACTCTGGATATTTCTGGGTATTGTTTAGTCCTAGAAAACGAAGCTGCCAAGCCAAGGCCCTGTGTAAGAGGCAAAGATATTTGACAATGCCTTATGTTTAGTATATGGGGTATTGGATTTTTTTTTTCTTCTTTTTTTTGGAAGCTCCCCGAAATCCTGGAATAATTTCAACTAATTTTTTTTTTTTTACTTCTCACAGCACGCTCCCCATGTCTGTGGTCTCACCGCACAAAAAAGGGGTGAGTTTTTCATCCTGTGTCGCCTTAATATGTCATCCCTTTGAAATTGCGGCATGTTGACATGGTACACAGAGGCACCCTGACGTTTGATTGAATTTACCTCTTATTCTTCATACACAACTTTCTCAAGTGGCTCTATAGCAGGGCAGGGGTGCCAGAGAGACAGTTCATTGGCAGAAACTCCTGGAGCCAGAGTAGCAGGAGCTAATCAACAGGAGGTAGATTTGCCCTTCACTTCCAAATACTTGACAGTTATTTAAGTTAGAAACAACCTTGTCCCTTGGAGGTTCCCCATTCAGCTAGCACAGTCAGCATATACCTATTGTAGATTATTAGAGGGATATAACTGAAAAAATCGACCACTGAGATTTAGAGGTAAATCTACTTCACTGTTGATATATTTTGTTCCATCTGTCCATCAAGGCACGCAAGCTCTTTAACTTTTTCAAATACTCCTTTTGAGAGACACATTTTCAATAAAATGTTACACATCTATCTTGAAGTAGGGCCTTTGACTCCATTGGGGTTTTGGGAGGAAGCTTTTTTATGTCATATTTAGTATCAGAAATGTACGACCTGAAAAGATACCACCACCACGTGACGTTAATAGCGCGTCAGTAGTTGTGCTTTCAGAACACTTATACACTAAAACTTTTATTTATGTTTAATTGTAAAGACATGGTTAACTGTAGGCTATTCACTTATTCATAGAAAAAAACTGTCGCAGGCTGTGTCCCAATAAAAATAATAAAAACGAAATTGTTTCCCCTAGAACCACAGCGCGTCTCGTCTCCTAGACTGACTTGATGTGCAGCGTGTGAGCGCTTTCACGCATATTCCAGTTACATTACCCGAACTATCAATGTGTCTAGAGGTCAGAGTACATCGGCTCCAGCTCCCTGGAGACGTCAGCCCACTGTTCGGACTGAACCAGCTGAAAACTCCGGGAGAATGGTTAATGCAGTTTAGAAAAGTCAAACAAATCGTTGCGAACACTAGTCAGGGATAATAGTTACGTTCAAGCGTGTTTCATTTTACTGTTTTGTGTATTATCTTGCTTTTAGATACGGTTTTGCGTTTGATAAAATCATACTCCACTCCTGGTTTTCACACTGATCTACGCTTCAATTTACTGTGTGTGCTTTCAGAGACGGTGCACAGACTGACAACCTTCTGGATTCCTCCGCGACTCACTTGTGTGTATGTGTGACTGTGTTTTTCGCAGTAAAACCACACGACGCATAGTTTTTAAAAGAGAAAATATCCCTTTGTAAAATATTATTTGGTTTTATCTTTATACGGCCGATGTGTGATACAGCTTTGCACAATGTAGGACAGAATTTAATTAACTCAGGCACTATTTAGCTTGTCTGCCCTGTCTCTCTAACACATACAATGCATTCCTGTGTTGCTCCGCGCGTGATGTGGCCTGCCTGCCTGCTGTTCCTGTAAACTCCCGCCTTAACTAAAGGAGGGTGAAGGGAGGGAAAGGACAGCGTAGAGACTCTAAAGTGCTCTCAAATGAACAGAACTTCAAAGAAATAATGTTTAAAAGTTTTCACAAGCATTTTGTTGATTATTTGGGCTGCAGACAACTTATGTTCTAGATTGCTATATGTTTATAAGCTTACACTGAACATAAGTTGTCTGTGTGGAAAAAGCATAAGGCTTTTTAGCATGTTTCAGGTAAAATAAATTGAACTACCAGTGCAAAATTATTTGTATAATTAATTAAAAAGTCTCAGTGAATAATTCACTTCAGTTTGGCACAAGAATTCTTACTTAAAAGATGGAAGCAAATTCTTCATTTTTTTTTTTTAACAGACATACTAAGGTCTCGCAACACCATTTTTTCATTGTGCTCTCAGCTACGCTTTAAAAACTACTTCTGCTGTCTCCGTTGCCTGTTTTTTGGTTCAGTTCCATTTCTGTGTGGTAAAACATGTCTTATTAAGTATTAACAATGTTAATAATAGAAGGAATTTCATATAACAGAAGGCTGAAAGTCAAATAATTTCTTCTAAATCAAGCTCACAACATGGCTCTAGGGCCCACAGTGAAGCCGAAAAGATTTTTTTTTCTCTCTCTATGAGAACATAACCTTTCCATTTTTCAGAAAATAACAAAAGCATATGAATAACAAATAGGTCTGCCTCCTCTAGATACACTGATGTATTATTTTTCCATATCTTAAATGGGGGGGGGGGATTCTAGCCATAATGCATAAGCTGTCAATTAATTTAAAGGCCGTTGCTATTTTGCATAGGGGTACATCACTGGGGGCGAGCAATGGCACCTCCATTTGTGAGGAATGACTGACGGTTTCACGGCTGGAGTTGTGTGGAAAACGAAATTCCACTGCCCCTAAGTGACAGTTTATGGTCTCTGATTTGGTTTAGGGAGCGATTGCCAGGCAACAAAACTACCCCGAGTCCTGAATGAAATAGCCATCTGTTCCATGGCCTGGTAAAAGTGAATTAATTTCCCATAATCCAGGAATTCAGCATCTAGATTGATGTCTTGGGGTAAAAAAAAAAAAAAAAAAAGAGTACTTCCTGGATCTTCTACAACCCATGTGATTTTATGACATGTGTTCATATTTTTAGCCTTTTGGTAATCTTTCAAAGCATGCATGTTGTGTTTTGAAAAATAGCGTAAGTGGTATCTTTTGGATCCATCTCTCGCATCGGGGGTGGTGGAGATGGGGCCATCAAGAAATTACTGAATAGCCATCATGGAGAATAATTCCACTGGGATTAAGTGAACTTGAAAGATGAACTAGAAAGGACAAAAAGAAAACACAGGCACACAGAGCACAAAAACCACAACTCAAGAACAAAGGAGTTAGGGTTGAGTTTGTCTGCAGGGTGAACTGGGTCGCAGAGGACTAATCCTGTTGTCTTTATGTGATGTTTACATATATTTGTGTCTTCCACCTTTTTTTCCTACCAGTCCTATCTTAAAGCAAAGAGGATTGTGGATAATATTGGGCATTTAAAAACTTTAAAGGTTTATATGGCTAAAAACCTGAACTCTGATACTCTGGTCTTGGAAAGTTAGTGTTCTAAGAAGCCACAGCGTCACTTTAAAACATCTTGTCTATGAAAGTCCAGGCAATAGGCAATAATGCAGTCTTGCTGATATCAATCAAAGCCACTTACGTTATATGAGGATTTATGTTTGCATTTTTATGTGTGTGTGTGTGTGCGCGCGCGCATTCGTGTGTGCATGAGTGTGTGTGTGTGTGTGTTATGAGGAATCCAGGTAAACTTGCACACCGCTGAACTTCACCTGTTTACCTTGGTTGCCCGGACTTTTGCAGAGGGTAAAGGTCGCGAGGCTCGTGGCACGGTGACCTTCAGGACTTCCCGTGCAGGGGAATCATATCTTCATGGCTGTTAAGCACAGAGGGGCTCAAAACATGATCCGGCACGGTGGCATTGAAACACTATAACACAATGCCTATTGACAGAGAAAGGTCAGCGACTCACCAGAGCGAATGCTCGGCTAGGCTGTTGTGAAGCTGGAGCTGGTGGGTTTATTCACAGAGCACAACCATCGCCGAGCAACACCCAAAAGATGCACCAAATAAGCTACCTCTCAGCTAAGTTCCTGAACAGTCATGCAAAAGGCCTGTTTTAAAGCAAAATGGTCCTCGTCACACTAGTATCTGCAGCATGGATAAGTCAAAACCACAATGCATGAATGATATGGACTCAGAAAGTGGCAGGTATGCCACTGTAAATTGGATGACCGTCAATGTAATCAGTCAAATCAGTGCATCAGTGCTGTACTGTATCTTTATGTCGCACCCGCACTCGAAGTCACACGGTTTGATCGAGATGAAGAGGATGATCCTTCTTCCTCGGGGGTAATCACATCAGAACAGGTGCCTCCCAACATGAAAGAAAAAAATTACACGCTCACGTACTGCCCTTGAATTCTTTGACACAGAGAATTGTTGGGTAATTAAAAATTACTCAGCTCTGCGTAAGACAAGGTAGAAACCCTTTATGTTTTGTTCACTCTTTGTTCTAGCTCTGGTTCATAATTGCATTGTCTATTTGACGTAAACGAATTAGAACAAAAAAGAAAAAAGAGAGAGAAAGAGAGGGAGAGGGAGAGAGAAAGAGTGAGAGAGAACATACTGGTGGAAGGAGGGGGGACTCAGCTGGTGATTGGATGCTATTTTAAGTGCTGGTTTATAGCTCACTCTTTTCAATTAATTAACTAACTCTTTTTTAATTCAGGAATGCTTTCACAGCAAAACGGAAAGCTCTATCTGCAGCATAGATGATGAAGGCAATGATGGTTGATAAAGGATTCAGGAAAACAGCCATCTCTTTCATAGGAGTAATTAAGGGAAAAATGAGAGGATGGGTGCTTGGCGATAAAACAGAAACACTACTCACCACTGACATCTAGCGGTCAAAATTTTGTAGCACAGCCTTACGGCTAAGGAGGAATTATTTACCATAAACGTCTGAGGCGCATGTGAAGCAAGGTCCTGAACCTTAATAAAATGATCTTAAATAGTTTCTTTTTGGAGCCATATTTATTTGAATAATTTACAGTGCATAATGGAATAAAGGTGAAAACACAGAAAGAAAGCATAAAGGAGAAAATGTCAGACAGATTTCTACAAGTCTATTTTTTGTCTTTCCCTAAATTAAAAAAAGATGCAATCTAAAATCTGTAGCTTTCACAAAAAACATGCTAATTCAAATGATTATCAATACATTTTACATCATTACGTTTTACCAAATTAATATTGTCATGTAACTCTCCATGTCATATTCATATTATCATGTAACATTCCATGAAGAGAAGTGTCTTTGGAACCTTTTTAGGAGGGTACCAATCCAATTATCACATTTTCCCCTGACTGGACAACATCGCCAAGAGATCTGTGTTCC